>NC_141758.1:106100683-106265683 GCF_982258835.1 Parasteatoda tepidariorum
ACATTTCTATTCCTTTGATCGTTTATTTTTAGTCTTTTAAAGTTTATATTTATTTATGTAGTGCAGTCCTTAAGTATGAAAACGCAAATTTTGTGGGAAATACTGTTTTGTCCACGGCTCGGAAATTAAATTGCCCGACGAGCCCGTGATATACATTTTGTACCCTTATATGGTCGGTTAGGCTTATGAATATTTAGCGATATCGTGAAATAGTGATCAATCTCCCTTCAATTTTTGACGAAAACAGAGGAGGGTGCAAATCAAGGGCACCGAAGGTAAGGATAATAAATTTGGCCATTATCGACAATCAACAAAATTATTTCCTTTTAATTAAATACTCGAATTCAGTTGGGGGTATTATTTAACCCTAAGCATAACTTCGAACTTTTTTTAAACTTATTATTATTTTTTTTAATTTAAGGGTGATCAAAATAATAGTTGTTACTTTTGATTTTCCTCATTTTCAGGGGCTCCCTTCAATCTTATTTTTTAGGATTAAGTCTAAAATAGGGGGTAAAAAAACTAAAATGTGAATATTTATGTCAAAGGAATAGATTATAAAAATTGGATTTTAATTTATTTGGCCAAAAAAATGTGAATTTAACACTAAACATACCAACACTTTTCTTGATTGAATGTAGGAAATATGGATATATTAGGAAGGAAATAAACAAAAAAATTTATTATAATTAAACAAAATTTTATATATTGCCAATTTTTATGTATTACAAACACAAAGAATAAGGATTTTTGATTCATTGCTCAACGTGTATTTTACATATACAGGGTGTTTCCATTGTATATTTTCCGCAGACATATTTTTCACATTTAGAACAAATTTTGATGGCTTTTATTGTCGTTACAATATCCTATTTGGCATGTCTTACGTTCAACCAGTATATCCTCATTTTCAGAAAATTCATCTTCATCCATTTCCGAAAACTCTTCGCCTACATTATTTATTTCTTCTAAGAACTTGTGCTGTCTTGATTTTTTCGACATTTTTCTGGGTAAAAACTAACCTAGGTAGTTAGAAATGAAGTAAAGCTATACAAATAAAATATAAGCTACTTACCAAAACTTTTAATTTTTGTCACTTTTTCTGACACAAAAATGCCAATCTAAAATTTTAGGTACTTTGTTTGAAATTTGAATTCACAGTTATTCTAATTGAACTAACTACGCAGCAGTCTTTGCAGAAGTGTGCAACTCAACGAATGCAATACGTTGAACACGCATTACATCATAATTTCTGATATGATAACCTTATCTATACATAATAATAAAAGCGGCTGTGTGTGTGTGTGTGTGTCTGTAATCACAATATATCGCCCCAGAAGCCTCGCCCAGGCACGAAACTCGGCACATAATTGTGTTTTGACATAATGAAGAAGTATTTTTTTTCTTTTTCAAAAATTTGGATTAGTTATTTAGTTATCAGTCATTTTGTAAGTCTATGCTTTTCGTCTGCTTTTTCGTTTTCAAAGAGCCATATTCAAAAAACTATTAAAAAATGCATATACTTTTCCCCACTCTTATAAATGCATGCTAATGCGAACCTTACAATTGAAATATTAATTTTCGACAACTTAAACCAATAATATACGAAGGAATTAATAATTTAATTGTAAAGTTCGCATTAGTTTACATTTATTAAAGTGGAGAAAAGTTTAACTTTTGTATTAAAAATGTGGCAACATATTCGATACGTAAATAGAACGCTTCGCTTTGATATATTTGTCGCTGTTCATAATTGTTATAATAAGTTTTTCTTCTTCTTTCCACGCTCTATTTTTTTTCTTAAGCGAAGACGATAATTTTTGTAGCGATATTGTAGTACTTTGTACAACTAAAAATTCTTTTCACAACACTTTAAAAATATTTACTTTATTTTCTTTATATATACAGAGAACAGTCGGCAAAGAATTCGATTAGGTTGAAAAACATTTTGCTAAAAAGGAACGAATTCCAAAAGAAAAAATAAACAACTTAAAGAATAAAAATGCTGATGCCAGCCAATTTTTTGAAAGTTAACTTAGAAATAACAAACCAAACGATGTTAAATAACAAACCAAACGATGTTAAATAACAAACCAAACGATGTTAAATAACAAACCAAACGATGTTAACAAAATGACGTAGAAAGCGCAACTAGATCAAAATTATACAAGCACAACTAGATCAAATTATAATACCTGAGTGCTTGACGTAACAGATATAGAAATAGAATTTGATACCATAAAAAATTATATAGAAATAGAAATTGATACCATAAAAAATTTATTCGTTTTCGTGTTCTTTTCATGTATTTAGCATTTTAGTTTTTTTTCTTCTTAAGCGTTGTAGCTATATAATTTCAAACATCCTCAAGAGCTGTAACACATCTGCAGCAGAACTGGATATGAAGACAAAATTGCAGGACAGGAACACTTTAATTGTCCACTAATCTTCAGATTTCCTGCTATGTTTTAAAAAACTTTATTTGTGAAAACCTTCAGCGTGGCGGACAGCTGGCCGCCTTAGGCGGCTAGTAAAGCAATAAATTATTCTCCGGTTGTGGTAGAAATAGGTATACGACCAGTATTATTCGAAACAAACAAAATACAAAAAAGAAAAAATAATAATAATAGAATATTAATTGTATACAATTGTTAGAAAAAGTCATGAAGTCAAATGTGCAAAAGAGATAAGATATGTGCATTTTCGATGCAAAAGCTCTTAAACGGTCATTTGACCGGTTATGGTATGCTTAGTGTTAACCCCCGAATTTAATTTTTAGGATTATGTCCGAAATACGGGTGGTTGTTTCTCGTGTTATGGATATGGAAAATAAATTAATAAAATACTATATAGGACTGAAGGTTCAATACATTGCTTCAGCTATTCTTTACCGGCAAATGCCCGAATAAAGATTTAGCTTTCTCTGAACAATAAATAAATTACGAAAAATTTTACTTTCCTCTTTAGGACTAATTATACTATTTACTTTTTATTACCCTTAACTTTTATTACTTTTTACTTTTATTATTACTTTTTATTTAGGACTAATTACTTTTCATTTATAATATATCTTTGAAACATAGTTTTTGACAGTCATACTTTATTTTAAAAATACAAGTTTAAAGCTTTAAAATGAATGCGTGCGTGATCAAATCTTCTTCGTACTCTTAATTTATCTGTTGGAGATTTGCGATTATGTAATTATCGTTTGATCCGTGTCTTCTAAATTCAATAAAATGTGTCCAATTAAAACGAATGAGGAATGTGTAAGATGAATCTATCAGTTAATATGTTCTGGTGAAAATTATTTACGGTTTCAGACAGGTTCGTTAAACGGGGTAGGTGGTTTGTTTCATTCTGTTAAATTTTCTCTGAGGTTATTTCCTTTAAGTTTTGTGGAACATCGTTTAGTCGTCTGCAACCTTTTGTGGTGGGAGACGGTAGAATATCTTTTCCTCCAGCCGATGTAAATATGAACGTTGGTTTAGAGTGGGCTCTAAACAAGTGCAATCTAAAGTTTAACTCTTAAATATCATTTTCTGTAAACGAATTCCGTGATTTAAGTGTGAGTAATGCAGATACTGTTATGTAAACGACATATCGTAAACATTGAATGCTTAAAGCAGGACTACATTCATCTTATAAATATCAGCTTACATTCATTATATTTGAAATTTAAAAAAAAAATCTATAAATTGATAAGTGAGATTAATAGTATTTATGCAACTTTTGTGTGAAATACTTAATTATCAAAAATTTAAAATTGATAATTATAAAATTAAAAAAGTTTTAAAACATACATTGAAATTATAAAGGTAAATGATATGTTAACATTTCTTTGAAGATAAGCCTTGAAGACTGCAACTTCACAGTTTTTCATTGTTGTTATTATTACTATTCAATTCCCACTATTACTTCACACTCTCCTTATGTCATGATCAAATTTTCAATCTTTAATAAAATACTTTTTATTCATGCACTCAAGCTCAAGTACTTTTTTTTAAACTTGTAGTGGAGGGCACTTGATGTTAGTACAGTTTTTTTAAAGTATTAACTCATAAATTAAATTGGGATAAACGAATTAGTATTTTCTGATTGATTAAGAGCTAGTCCTTGTGTTAAAATTTACCATAAGAGATTCAGTTTTTAACAAATTTTAAAAATAACAGTTGAGATAATTTCCAACTTATAGCTTTTTATGTATAAAAAATAGTACATTGAGCACAATTGAATAATTATTTTATATTCGATGTGTCAGATAAATTCAAGAAAGAATATTACGTGGTAGCGCGCGTGGTGACATTTGATGTTAATACCCTTTTTCAAATATTAATTAGTTAATTAAATTTAATTAATTCATTTTAGTTTTATATGGACGAAAATTTATAATTATCTAATAAAAAGTAATTAAGAAAAAACTTTTATTTGTTGACATTAAGTAGGAATTGACTTTATAATTTATATTATATTACTGTTTCTTTTTATAATAAACACTCTTCATTCAAAGTTTTTAAGTCCCTTTTTAACCTCTCAATTTCATTTCCCTTCAGAATATATATATACACGCATTGGAAATATATTTATTAATGAGTGTATCATTTATTGCAAAAAAAGCTTCGGAAATGTATTTTCCTTGTATTGAAAAATGAAAGTAACAGAATCGGAGGCAAGAAATAATTCATCCGACACGAGATTCAATCAATAGCCATTTACGCTTCTGAGAATTTCAATAACCGAGTTCGACACTTAATCATTTCTACGAAAAAAGAAAAAAAAAAATTCTATTTGAGAGGAGGGATTTCCCCCCCTATTTTTTATCGCGCTTCAGTGGCCGATAAATTCATCATTCATCAACACACAGTTCATTGAAAAACTATCCTATAAAATGGAAAACGCCTTTTTATCGCAGCTATTTTTTGTTGGTGTATTTGAAACTCTTCATTTATATTTTGTTTGTTTTGTGGATCAATTCGGAACAGCTGAAGTGTAAAATCATTGGCGAACACCCTAAGCTTACACAAAATTAATAAATGACGACGTTTATATTTCATTGTATATGAATGTATAATATTTCTTTCAAAATGTTAACCGCTTACCGACTAGCTAGATCACCGCAGTGGACTGATCGTTAAGACACGGTTCCCAGCAGATCACCGAAGTCAAATGGCTGCGGTAAGTGTGCGGGTGGGTGACCACTTGGATCAGTCTGTGTTGGGACCGAGGGTGTGCAGTATGGGTCCTCGGTAAACTGATATATCGTAAAGTGCTCGACTTTGCGTGCTACCGAAGTGGGCCTGCCATCCCCTCTGCAGAGGATCAAAATTGTGATGGGATGTCTTCGGAGATCATCCTCAGGGATGTTTCCCTGACCGTCGCCAATAGCCCGTTGTGCAACTCTAGTGTGACGTAAATGAACCACAACAACAACAACAGATCACTCGAATTCCGTGCCTGTTAACGTTGCAATAGTTTCCTAGCAATAATACAATTGAATAAGAGTTCTGCTTCACAGTGCTGACGTAAAATATTTTCATTGGTAGATGGGTAATGAGTTAGAATCCTCTTGCCATTCCACTAACCGCGAGAATTTTGCGTATTTTTT
The DNA here is from genome assembly GCF_982258835.1 of Parasteatoda tepidariorum. Taxonomy (NCBI): domain Eukaryota; kingdom Metazoa; phylum Arthropoda; class Arachnida; order Araneae; family Theridiidae; genus Parasteatoda; species Parasteatoda tepidariorum. The sequence continues at coordinate 106,106,286 of NC_141758.1, forward strand.
CTATGCCTATAACGTAAGTGAGAGTTAGTTCTACGCGAAGGGTAGTTAGTCTTAATGTTTGACCTGGAAGTTTTTGTCTTCTGGGTTGGGTTCAAAACTTCAAGACTGTGGAGTTTAATATGGGTAGCCGTAAACTCGATAATGCTCGGCTGTTCAACGGCTTGTTTTGAAAAAATAAATATTAGTCCACAGTAGTTAATTCTTATTGCAAATAGCCTTGTTATAGGTTCATATTCACAAGTTTAAGCTAAATTCCGGGATAATTCTTCGAATATTTCCTAATTAGCTTTCACAGAAAAGTTTTCAAGCTGAACTTTAGAATTGAATGAAATTTTTACATGAGTTGCATGTCAGCCTTTTTATGATTTAAATCAGGAAGGTGCGCCTTTCGTTTGATAAGAGCACCGCAAAGGTCAAAGTACCGCTTAGCTTAAAAATTCACGGATGGATGGCAGCGTCACTCATTTGTGAAGCCACTTCATCGATTGAAACATTCTGAAGGATATATCTATGTTCACGATTACTAATGTTCAATTACGAGTGCATCCCCCTTCCGACGAAGTGACCCTAGTTCGAATCCCAGCGATGGCTGGTTGTATTAATTCCACATGCGACTTGCGCCGACCACAGTGCTGACGTAAAATTTCCTCAGTGATAGATTGATCATGGGTTAGAGTCCCTTTGCCATCAGGCTAACCGTGAAAGGTTTTCGTGGTTTTTCTCATCATGTAACGCAAATGCGGGTTACGTAATTCAGAGAGGACTTTGTGGCTTTTCAAAACTCGAATCTTTACAAAAGTTACCACATCTTTGAAAATGGTTTTAAAAGATATACAATATTTTCTTCTCCGAGAACGTGTTTTTTAGCGACTCGTTTAGCAAATTTTCCTACTCACAATTCCAAATTTCGTTTTAAAATTTTGGAGCTACTTTTCTAAAGCTTTAAATGGTATTGAAAATTCTTTTTAGCGGGAGCAGTTTTTCAAGTCTATACTTTTAAACGTCTTGCATCCTTTATAAAAACACAATTAGGCAATTGTGTTTGTAATTTAGGCAATTTAATCCCAGAGTTTACTTTTCTCACAGACTTTTGACAAATCTATACTTGTAATGTGCGATGTTTTTTTTTTAAATGCTGCTCTCATTTTGTTTCAAAATAAATATTTTGACGCTTTAGGTTCCCTCCTCACTTACAGACATTTTATAAATCTTTTATCGATTTCTTCTGACGTGAAATATCCTCAGTGGTAGACTGACCATGGGCTAGAGTCCCTTTGCCATCAGGCTTACCGTGGGAAGTTTTCGTGGTCTTCCTCTCCATGTAACGCAAATGCGGGTTAGTTCCACCAAAAAGTTCTCCACGAAGGCAAATTTCTCCCAATACTTGATCCTGGAGTTCCCGTGTCTTCTGGATTGGGTTCAAAATGACAAGGCTACGGAGTTGAACATTAGTAGTCGTAAACCCGAAAATTGGGTCGGCTGTTCAACGACGGTTATAAATAAATATAAATTTCTTCTGTATTATCAAAATCATCGCTTAACGTTTCATCGCGAAAATCGATTTCCGTTTTCATAAAAATGCTCATTTTTTTAATATTTTCTTAAAAACTTACTTCGACTTCTGCAAAGTCAATCAATTTCATTTTTTTTTAGCTGAAAGCTCATTACACATCACTTTGAAAATATGTTATGACCTAATTATTTTAAAGCCACTTATGTTTAATCACTTTTTCCTTTTAAAGCAAATAGTTTTAAAAAAATGCATTTTTAAGACATTTTAATATAAAGAAAAGCGAGAAAAATATAGCATTTTGCTAATATGCGTAAATTACATGCAAGAAATGGTAAAACGCATAATTAAACTCAAATTTGCATAAAAATAAATTTTGAGTGCTAGAATCTTTAAATTTGAAGACTTTAGTATATAAAAATTATTTGAGTGCTAGAAAACTTTATTAAATTATAGAAAATTATAGTATAGCTAATTCGTTTAACTTCTTGTAAAGGATAATAGAAAATGCACTACTGAACTAAAAGTGTATTTTTAAGTACGATTTCAAATATTTTCGAGTGCAAATTCACTCCAAAAATTTTTAAAACGTTTGATGAAGTTGACAATATATTTCGGGTTCTCGTCACGCAAGATTGCATTGAGCGTTAAAAATGTCAATATTAATTTTTTATAGCTTTGCTGTGTATTCAGAAACTAATTTCCAGGCTATGGATTTTTAATCAGTTGTTCTAATACTTGTTTCCTCTTATTACCCATTAGTAAAATGGGTCTTGTTTCGGATTTGATGGCGTCCACACACTTTTCAACTGTGTTCAAGAGTAATAGTAAACAGTGCGCATGCGCCGTCATTGCTTGCGTTGCTGTAACGACCACTGCTGTTCTTCTTTCTATTTTCATTAGCAGGCAGTTTTAACGTATTAACATAATAACAATATAAAGTATTTTTATATTCTTTTCTATTACTAAAGTATAATTACTGGCTTGACGGTGATTTCAATATAAATATGAATGTTGAAGAAGTAAAAGTATTTTGTGACGTCTTGAAACACGTACGTAGGCAGGATTTGAAAACCAATCTGACGACAAACATCAATTGAGACAGCTTTTGCAACCCATGATTTGAAATGTTGTGGCGTTTAACGGAGTCAATCCAGAAAGAAAAAAACATTTGACCAATAAGTAGCCAACGGATCACAACTTTTTTTAAAATTTAATTTAATGATGGTTTTGTTAATGATGTTTTGAACTGTAAAGTATGCAGATTTTTCCAAAGAATTGAAACTTTGTAGATATAGGCTGATTTATAATAAGCCCATAAAGCACCATGGAGATTAGATAAATACTGATGATATTTCCATTTATTCTAATGCATTTACAAACGGCAGCAGGTTATTCTTTTTTTTTTATAACTGTCGTTGAACAGCCGACCCAATTTTCGGGTTTACGGCTACTAATGTTTAACTCCGTAGCCTTATTACTTTGAACCCACTCCAGAAGACAAGGGAACTCCTTGATCAAGTGTTGGGAGAAATATGACTTCGTGGAGGACTTTTCTTGATTTAACTAACCCGCATTTGAGTTACATAGAGAGGAAGACCACGAGAACCTCCCACGGTAAGCTTGAAGACAAAGGGACTTCAACCACTAAGGATATTTCACGTCAGCACTGTGGTCGGTGCAAGCCGGGTGCGGATTCATATCGACCAGTTGACCCTGGGATTCGAACTTGGTTCACCTCATTGGAAAGCGAACGCTCTATTCCCTGAGCCATCGCGGTTCAAAAGTTACAAGGGGGCACCCGGGTTTGAACCGGGGATCTCTCGATGATTCAATTCGGTTTCTCAATTAGCTTACGGGACTTCTGATAATAATGAATGTTTTTGAAATACAGGGGAAAATTTGAAAAGTCTTTATTTGTAAAAAATATGTTTCGCCCTCTTCTTAATCTCTTTCTTTGCTTCCACAGAGTTTCAATTTTCATAGAATTCTCTGCCAAGTTTTGACATCGTCTCTAAGAAAATTTCTCTGCTATCATCACTTTTAAAGGATAGGACAATTATGTTATGTGGCTGTAATTGTCAGGTCAATTTCAGGAATTCAGTTGGTTACACAAATATTCAATTAATGTTGTTTGTTTGATAGTTATCAGTAAAAAAAATTTTTTTTTTTGAGTTTTTAAAATTTATCTGGAAAATGGCTACCCTGCCTTAGTTTCGGAGGGCAGTTTTATTTTTTAATCATCATCGAAGAAAATTTTTTTAATCTTGTTTGTCCATAGCTCCAAACAGTAAAAAGTAAACGTGTTGAGTGGGTTATTTTAATCAAATAAACAGCCCATTAACAAATTCTATAACTTTCTTTTTATATTTTGAGAAGTAATTGATTTTTGCCAGTAAAAACAAAATTTGTTTTCTTTGAAATTATCGTCTTTCTAAAAAAAAAGCACTTTTGAAAACGTGAGGATTTTATTCTTCTAAAGGTTTTTAGAAAAGTAACATGATTTCATTATTAACATTTATTTCGTTTGAGTCTTTCTCAGACAAAATATAAAAAAAATTCTATCTGAATCACTAAGGAGAATTTTATGAACCAAATATTTCTACTTAAGTGTTTAAGTACTTTTTTGAAATGTGTCAATTGAAAAAGTTACCGTATTTTAAGATAGTAAGTATTCAGGTTTAATAAATAAATCTCGTTCATAAAATTCTATTTGGGTTAAGATGGAGAGAAATGCCTCAATTTGAATTACCCTAATGCATTTAAATTACCTTCCAATTACTTTCCATCAAGGAATATACCATCAAAGGATCAGGATAATCAGGAATATACCATCAAAGCAATTTGTTTTATTTTTATGTTGGCCCATCAAAAATTAGTTCGTATTCCTACATTAAGATGATGGTTGTTCATGATCGTTCCAACATTTGATTTTTAAGAAACTATGATGGAAATTTATAAAGGTTCAACCTGAACAAACCATCAAAACAAGTTTCTATTATGTTGTACCATCATAAATTAGTCCGAATTCCTACATTGCGGTGATGGTTACTTATGTTGACTACCGTCAAAAAAGTGATGGTTTATGATGGAATTATAGATGGTCACCATCAAGATTATGTTGGTCCATCAATGGAAAACCATCAGAAATTTCGGCTCTGGAACGCGGATCTATATTGTGATGATTCATAATAAAACACAATTAAAATACAAACTATTTTCAAAAAGGATAACATGAGTGTTGACTGGTTACCATACTATGGGCTTAAATGGTGCAGATGCTCTTCAAAATTTTAATAAAATCAATAGGGATATTAAATTATGTTAACTTTCTTATTTAAAATCAAACAGTCTGTTTTAATCGATAAGTATCTGTTTTTTAAATTAAGCGAAAATTATTTTTAAAGATAATTGAATTCAGTTACAAATTTTTTGCCTATTTTATTTTATAAGCGACATTTTTATTAGCTAATTATTACCATACATAGTAATTTAAAACCTTTTAATCCAACTTTTAGCTTTGGGACAAATTCTCTTTTTTTATTAAGTTTTCTATTGAAACTAATCGCGTTCTAATTCTTATGTTTTTGATAAACGTTGTTAAACAGCAAATCCAATCTTTGGGCTCACGACTACTAATGTTCAACTCTGAGACCAGTCACCTTCCTATGAGGTGACCCGAGTTCGAATCCCAGTGGTGGCTGGTCGATACGAATTCCGCATCCAGCTGGCACCGACCACATTGCTGACGTAAAATATCCTCTGTGGTAGATGTGGTTAGAGTCCCCTTGCGGTCGAGCTGACCGTGGGAGGTTTTCGGGGTTTTCTTCATGTAATACAAATGCGGGTTAGTTTCATCAAAAAGTCCTCCACGAAGGCATATTTCTCCAAATACTTGATCCAGGAGTTCACTTGTCTTCTAGATTGGGTTCAAAATTACAACGTTGCGGAGTTGAACATTAGTAGTCGTAAATTCAAAACATTGGGTAGGCTGTTCAACGACAGTTATAAAATAAAATGAAAACTGAAAGAAGAAAAATAATTTGAGAATTGCGAATAAAGAAAAATGAAAATTATAAAACAGGAAAAGAAAGCATTAAATTTGTTATATGTATGCTACATTTTAATAGTTTCCAATCATCGTGTAATAATTCTGTACATCATGGAAAATAGCGTTACATTTGTTATATGTAAGCTACATCTTAATGGTTTCCAATCATAATGGAATAAATCTGTTCATAAAATAATTATCTTTAACATAACATTTATATAATCACTGTTATCAAATCTCATTTCCCCCCCAATTTATTTCGTTTTTCTTTCTTTCAATATAACAGAATGCTATTTCATATCCTAGTAATCAGATAAAATATATAATTGAAATAAAATAAATTTCAGCTCCGAAAAAAGCTAAAAATATGTTTCCCCCCCCCCATAATTTGATAATAGAGCATCTCTTTTCGGTTGTGGAAGATGATTTAGTTCCGGAAATCGATGTATTTTAAGTAACAACGCTCTTAAAAAAGGAAATTGTATCTTGAATGGCATATTCTATTGTTCTTTTCTCAAAGATGACATGCATGGGCTTTTAAATTGTCTTTATATTTGTCAATTGAAACTAAAAGATGCATACATTACCGATAAAGTGCACTTATTTTGAAGATTACCTAGTTAATGTGCAGACTCACTAAGGAAAATCCCTGATTCATTCTTTAGCTTACCTATCCAGATAGCAAAATAATGCTTATTTTCAGTTAGTAAAAACCTTTCAATGTAAGGTTTTTTATGCGGTTTACGTGTAAACCTTCTAATCTTGAAACTAAGACCTGTCACAGTCTATACCAGGGGTCGCCAAACTTTTTTGATTATCGACCCCTATATAATTTTTCGAAATCTCCATCGACCCCCACAAAAGTAATTTTCTGTTAATTAAAATAAAACTCTATTAGATACTGTGTTTGTACATTTATTTTATGATTTTAAACATTTATTAAAGTAATAGTACATTATGTAACAATAGTTTTATGAAAAATATATTAATATTGAAATTCAAATACCTTATTATTAAATAATAAGTAATTATGCATAAGTAGATATAATAAGTAAAGTAACTAAAGATTTACTGCTTCTTGATCAATAAGATGGGTGGGCCTGGTGTTTTTTTGCAAGGTTCGCTATATTGGGTTCAAAATTGGTCAATTTTAATTTTCGTCGAAATTGGTCAATTTTGTAATTTTCGTAAAAAAATACAAAGTGTGCTATAGTTTTGTCGCGGGCTGTACTAATCCATATCATTAATGCTTACCTTCTTTTTTGTGCATTGATAATTGAAATTGATATCTAAACCAAACGAATGGTTTTATCGAAACAATAACTAATTATCCAAAACTATAAAAGTTTTAATAATGACACTGCAAATATTCAACACAGTTTGCAAAGATAGTTGAAACTGCGTATGATATTTGTAACGTCAATGCTCGTCACACGTGACATTTGGACAAGCGCATATATATGCATATGACTTATAAACTGCGCTGAGTTCGCGCCACTGCGCAGTGGTACGTACATACTTGTTTCACCCCAATAAATATACGTTTATTAATTTATGTTTTATAAAGAAACTGATATTGAGTCAATTATAAAAAATGTTCACAAATTTTACATACTGTGTGATTATGTGTGATTTGCGTATTGAGAACTGTTTCTTTTTTCGACCCACAATTGACCCTTCCGATTCGGATCGACCCCCATTCGCCCCCCTGTCTCAGATCGACCCCTGCTTTTGTTAAATAGACCCTTGGGGGTCTATATAGACCACTTTGGCGACCTCTGATCTAGGATTAAAATAACAATTCGTTGAATTATATCTGGATGATCGTCTTGCAGAGGCAATAAGATTTTGCTCTTTTATTTGTGTTAAATTACACTTTCAGTAATTGAAACAAAAACAAACAAACCGAAATCTTGCAGTAATTAGTTTGACATCTAGAGATACATGTCGGCAAAAAACAACTACAGTAACCAGTTAATTTTTTTTAATGATTCCTCTTTATTCATTTCGTATTTACTTATAGTTACATAATTTTATTTCGCTATTTTGTCTTTGGAATAACAAGTATTAATAGTTGTACTAGAATTAATATGAATTTTATTAATATTTAGGAAGATATAGTGTCATAGAGGGATCAGAAAAAAATTGCGCTATTAGTTCCTATTGCTAAGCTTATAGATCCGAGATGAAACACTGAAATAAGTTACCGGTCCCTCGTTATTGTATGCTTATTTAATGTTAATTGTCTTCTATATCTAATGAATCACGCTATACAAGCAATCAATTTATTAATTATTGGAATCAATCCTCAAGCGATTGAATTACTGTAGTAAAAAGAATCTGACGGTATGAAACATCAAATGAGAATTAAAATAATGAGTATTAAATGAGAATATTATTACGAGAAAATGAAAGAAACATGCTTTTTAAACTTTAACGGCAAAATTTTTTGATTACTATATTTAATGATGGTCAAAAATATTTTTAAATTGTAAGGGACGCAAATTTTTTTAAGCATTTAAAATTATTCAATTTTAAGTGACAGAATACTAAATTTGTACTCGGTCAAATAACTTCTGCGTTATAGTTAAAATAAAATTGCATTTTTAAATTTTTATTTCGCGAGAATGATTCGACCGATTGTTTCAAATTTTACGAAATCCCTTGCTGACTCTGACGACCAGATGGTCAGCTTTTTACAAATAAGTAAAATTTCAAGTATGCCGAGATTTAAAATTTTGATGTCGAAACTCAGGACAATGCAAGTATAAGCTCCTGTTGCTCAAGTAACAAAGGATTTAATTCCTACCTGTTGCGTGTTCGGATGGATTTATTCAAATATAAAAGTATTTATCTTTTCATTTAAGAAAGCATATTTAAAATTAAAAAAAATAATAATAAATTAAATTTTACTTAATTTGTTCAATTAGAACTAAAAAATAATCATAACATCTTGAAAAAATTTGAACTTAAAAAGCATTGATAAATCTTATGATACGTAAACTATAATAATACTTATAAATAATAACTAAAATAAGTAATAAATAAATATGATAAACATTATGTAAAAAATTATCGCATTTTATTAGTATATATTTGAAATAGATTTTTTTCAACTCACTGTTTTTCTTAATTTGTTTAAATTTATTTTCAAAAAATCCATTTTAAGGGGTCCCCTTATCATTGGGGGCCCCAGGCCATGGCCTAGTCTGGCCTAATGTGTAATCCAGCACTGTAATAAATAGTATAGTAATAAAATAGATAATCGTTGGAATATTTGACCGAAAATTATTTAATCTTATATAACATTAGCTTGAATAGTAGTAAACAGATTTCACGAGTTGAGCGTTTTCATGCACGGTAGTATTACATGTATTGCACCTATCTAATATCTTTTTGCTAGCAGGTTAGAATCTTGAAATCAATTTCGAAATAATGAGAAAGAAATATTACTGAGGTACAAAAAGTTTACTTGGTTTAATTGCATTAAATGCTATTAAGTGGTTTTGCTTTGATTGAAGAAAATGCCATTAAAAGTTGTTGAAATGCGGATTTAGTGATTCAAATCGACTATTAAACCTCGTAAAAATCTGCAGTTATATTTTAGAGAAAAGAGCACTCATTAAAAGAAGAAATCGGAATTTAATGTTTCAGTTTATCAGGCTAGTACGCATATACAACAATATCCCATGTTAACACTAAGAAAAATATAATTCTTGGGAAATAACACGAATATTCTATTACTGTAACATTTAATTGTGCGCTATCAGAACATGACGATCGCGAAAAAAACGTCGAGATATATTGAAACGCGTATCTTTAAATATTTTTTTAAAGCCACTTTAAGTTCACCATGAAAGTAGTTTAAGAAATCTCATCCAAGAAATAATTTGTTTTGGAATTCTAAAGAAAGTTCCAAAAAACCGCGGAGATGAAAGGGAAAGAGAGTTCTTTACAATCGGCAGACAAAACGAGGATTTTAATCCGTATTTATTCTATAATTAGAAAAGAACTGCCAACTTTCTACACTTTTATTTAATTTTATAACCGTCGTTGAATAGCCGACCCAATTTTATGGGTTTACGACTACTAATGTTCAACTCCATAGCCTTTTAATTTTGAACACAACACAGAAGACAAGGGAACTCCTGGATCGCGTATTGGGAGAAATATTTCTTCGTGGAGGACTTTTTTGATGGGGCTAACCCGCATTTGCGTTACATGGAGAAGACCGCGAGAACCTCCCACGGTTAGCCTAACGGCAAGGGGACTCTAACCCATGATCCGACTACCACTGAGGACATTTCACGTGCAAGCCAGATGCGGAATTCGTATCGACAGGGATTCGAACCCAGTTTGCCGCATTGGAAGGAGAGCGCTCTATCCCCAGAGTCATCGCGGCTCTTTCTACACTTTTTGTAAAAATTTATGTAATATTTCTAATTAAATATAATTCTTTAATTTTCGACAACCTTTAGGAGCCCGCGAATTTGTTGCTAGCACGCGTTTTTACTTCGGCATCCAATTTATGAGCTCAGTGAGTATTAATGAGGCGCTTCCTTTTTCTCAAAATTTGTCTGATTCTATTTTTTTTTAAACATTTTGTAACAATGCTCTTTCTATGACAGCGTCACGTTGAAACCATGAAGAAACAAGCATTTTTCAGTATTACATTTGCTTAACTCGAAACGAGATAGGGGGATATCGCGAAATAAAATAACATTAGCGATCTGTAGCGAAAGGAAAAACGCTAAGCCAATCGTAAAAGTCGTCCTAAAGATATTAGGGAAAGTTTTATCTCTAACAATGGATTTTTGTTTTGTTTTTGATACTACGCTCGATACTGACGTCGGAAAGCTGGGATTGTTTACAAATATCCCATAAAAACTGCCTAACTGTAAAAAAAAAAACGAAAAAAAAAACGATTTAAATCGGTGTTTGTTTTTGAGTTATTAGCAAACATACAGACTTTTACTCCTATAATATACTGTATCATATCGATATTATTCCATATTATACCTGATTGCTATTACTTTTATACGAACGCCTCTTTAAATAAGTAGAGTATTTACTAGGTTTAAAATTAAACAGTCAAAAATTAAGTAAGTATATTATTGCTCAATTGAGCATGGAATTTTGTCTTCTTCCTTTGATCTCTTGTTGGTTTTGTAATTAAAATGTTTAGCACAGCATCTCAAGAGCGCTTTTGATAGATAATAAATCAAATTAGCAATTTTTAAAAAAAATCTAACTTGATTTTTTCAATTGTGCTATGAATTTCCTTTGTCACGTTTTCTTCCCCGCAAGGTTCAGCTTTCATGAATTTTCCTAAATTAAAAGAATGCAGTAAACATTACATTTTCAGTGAAAAAATAATGTTGCTGACAGACAGTTCAATTGATATTTATAATGTCGACAAGTTTTAAACTTAGAATTTTACGATTAAAAATATTTTTTTAATATTGAGGAGTCAACTGATCTTAGTCTGAAATGTGTGTGTACTCTAATTTATGTGTGGATCCTATTTATAGCCCACCCTGTGGCGATTTTTTAAACTCTCGTCAAACTAGGTTTGGTAGATAGGTATATGCTTTGTCGAGAGCTATGTAAGAGGAATAACAGAGTGAAGTTATTATTATTATTTTAATAAAAATATTGTAATAAATTTATAATAATTTAAATTGCTTTTTTTAATAATAAAAAAAACAATGTTGATCCAAGTAATAATCGCCAACTAGGAGAGATTTCAAAAAGTCGCCAAGGGGGTTGGCTACTCCAGGATTTTACCCAAATATATAATTTTTGCACGTTTGCAGTATCTATCCGCTGTTGATGTTCTTTCTACTTGTTATAAGGCTACTGCTTTTCAACGAGTCCCATCTCCCACACATATATTCCTAACTAATGAATACGAATTTTACTATCGCAATTCACTGAGTTGTGATAGTTCAGGGGATAGAGCGTTCGCCCTCTAATAAAGTGAGTCGATTCGAACTGATTCGTAATTTTTGGCACAAGTCATACTTGAGGCATTTCTTAATGTTTACTAATTATATGACTAGAGCTTTCGCTACGATTCTTTTCTAAAAGAAAAGTTCATAAATATGTAACCGAGAGCCGTGATGGATCAGGGGATAGAGCATTCGCCTTCCAAACAGGTGAACCGGGTTCGAATCCCAGCGATGGCTGGTTGATACGAATTAGGCATCCGGCTAGCACCGACCTCAGTGATGACCGAATAGTATCCTCAGTGATATACGGATCATAGGTTAGAGTCCCCTTGCCGTCAGGCTTACCGTTTAAGGTTCCCGAGGTTTTCTACTCTATGTAACGCAAATGTGAGTTAGCTCCATCAAAAAAAGTCCTCCACGAAGGCAAAGTTTCTCCCAATACTTGATCCCGGACTTCCCCTGTCTTCTGGGTTGGGTTCAAAACATTAGTAGGCGTAAATCCAAAATTGGGTCTGCTGTTAAAGGACGGCTATAAATAAGTATCGTAATGCATTGTGAAAAATTTATTTTCCCAACTAATCTAATTTCTATATTGGTGTAAATTGGTTTTAATAATTATCGCCTTGCCTAATCACGCTTTTGTCGTAATCAATGCAAAAATAGGTGACTTGTGTAAATCAGAACCTGGCGGTGTTCTACTTATTGTTGAACTTGTCTTTATGGTTTCAATAGCCGATAAAAACTGATTTTTCTGATATTTTTATTTAAAGGATAAAAGTATAAAGTTTGTGAATTCAAAATTCATGACAAACAAGTAATATAAATATAATAAGTGTAATGTAATATAATATAAACAAGTAACATAATAAAAAATTAAAGTCAATTCCTGCATAGGTCAGCAAAGAAAATTTGTATTTTGATTACTTTTTATTAAGTAGATACAATTTTTTCTTCCATATAAAGCTAAAATTAATTAATTAATTAATAATATTAATAATAATAATATTAATTAATTAATAAATTAATTAATATTTGAAAAAAACTGTATTAACATCCATTAAAAGTTTTAAAAAACTGAGCTTAAATGGATGAATAAAATGTATTTTATGAGTGAATGAAAATTTGAACAAGATATAAGGAAAGTGTGAATTAGTACTAGAAATTGAAAAAAAAGGTGTGAACAATCAATCATTGTTAATAGTTGTTATTAACAACTTTTAGAATTAGAATTTAATGAAATTTAAAGCCTTCAAATTTTAAGGGCTATTTGTACGAATATGAATCAGCATATTTGTGTTTAACATTACCACTGAACGGAGATCTTGCATTTCTTATGAAGTATTTCAGTTCATATTCTAATAAAATTCTATAAAGATCAGTTTGTTCAGCATTTCTTTTTTACCTAAATGCTGAAATAACTGTATATCAATTCTCTCTTTTTTTTAAAAGAAAAAAATCTTACAATTAAAAAAAAATTCCGATTGTGTTATTTTTGTAACGTTTTTGAAGCAATGAAAAATTGTAACTATAAAGAAGTGTAACATTATGAGTATTCGAAATCAATACTGTACTTTCAAAAAGCACGTTACTATTGTTTTGAGGTACTTTTAGTCTAGACAGTAGTCTAAATGACAATCCAATATTTAACCTTTTTCTTGCAATAACCCCCCCCCCCCCACACACACACACTTGAGACGTCAGAAGGTTTCAAATGCAACGGAGACGGCAGAAAAAAAAAGAGCATCTATTAAGGTTAACCTTCTTTCGGTCTTACAAAATCTCCTTTCATAGTAAACTAATCGAATATATTCAGCGAATTATTTTGCATCTTATCGATTGATAGGAAGCGATTCTATTGAATACTTATAAAAATGTGCCTTATCAATTAATCTTAAATTATCAATTTTTTGACATGAACAAAATCTAATTTAACAACGCACGATACATTTTCAATGAATTTTCCGCGATGGCTCAGGGGATAGAGCGTTCGCCTTCCGATGAGGTAAATCGGGTTCGAATCCTTGCGATGGATGGTCGATACGAATTCGCATCCGGCGTTCACCGACCACGGTGCTGACGTGAAATATCCTCAGTGGTAGACGGATGATGGGCTAGAGTTCCCCTATCGTCAGTCTAACTGAGGGTGGTTCTCGTGGTCTTCCTCTCCATGTAACGCAAATGCAGATTAGTGCCCTCAAAAAGTCCTCCACGAAGGCACATTTCTTCCTTAATATTTGATCCAGGAGTTCTCTTGTCTTCTAGATTGGGTTCAAAATTACAAGGCTACGGAGTTGAACATTAGTTGTCTTAAACCCAAAAATTGGGTCGGCTGTTCAACGACGATTATAAAATAAAATATTAAAAAAAACTCCTCTATAATTCTAGTCAATGATATTTTCGCAGCCTCAAACTCGTAATTTTTATTTCCCTGAATTATTTTCTTTATTTCAAATACATGTACTTGAAGAAGAATCGGTTCACCTAGTTCCTCGGTTAGTTTGTGGCGTAACTACCACTACGAATATTAAACATCAATTCACTAGTATATAACACATGTTAACTCGATTAAATCTTGGGGTACCATCTGATAGATGACGATTGATATAATCGAAAGCGCATTCCTCACAAGGTCAATAAGATCTGATTTTTTCCCCTTTATTGAAAAAGGCCATGAGTAAATTTTGGAATAGCCCACCCCATGGCAATTTTTTAAAAATCTCGACAGACAAGTTTGTGATATTTGGCCAAACTAGGTTACCAGAAGATATATCGAGGAGATTATTTTGAACGTCAGATCACGCCACCAAAATTCTTAAACCTGATTGGTTATTTGTTATGTATACCTGCGCGAAAGTTGGATTTCGTTAGAAGAGAGATAAAAGTATTTATTTTTTCGCCATTTATGCTTCTGATCTATTGCTGGTAGAATCACCGTAATTATTTCATTTACTTGCTTTATTATTTCATTTTTTAATTTTTTTTGGTGCTGTACCGTTTGAAATTGTTTTTTTTTTAATGATCAAAAAGCATTCTTAATCCCAGTAATGATCTCGGACTTGGTAAACTTGGTGAGATTTCAAAAAGTCGCCAAGAGGTGAGCTATTGTAGGATTTTACCGATGGCCATCACTCTTATATCTTTATATAATAAAAATTTCTTAAAATACTTATATTTTAAAATTATAAATAGACTTAAAAAGAATACTTGAGAAATATAATTTAATTAACTGTTTATTTAAACATATATATCAGTTATTGCAATAGAAAATGTAAACATAACTTTAGTCATCGTTCGCTTTTTCTTACGCAATTATCAAAAGTCATTAAATTTTGAGTTCATCGATTGTTTTCTGCAGCTGGAGTAAACAGTTCTATGATTTTAAGTCTTTTTCGAACTTTTAAACTGTGTACTAACAAGTGCATCATTTGTTGGATCGTATCATTTGTATCCAGTTCATCAACTGTCTTTTGAAAGTCTTTTAAGAATTTTTATCAGCGTATCAACAAGTCCACAATTTCTTTCATCGTATCAGTTGTATCCAGCTCATCAACTGTACTTTGAAAGTCTTTTTTTTTAAATTCTCACCAGTGTATCAACCAGAGCATCATTTGCTCCAGTGTTTCAATTGCAACCAGCTCATCAATAACCCCATATATAAGAGCATTCTTACATCTCTTATTGGAAACGGTAGTTTCCTCAAGAATTGTACTCTGATGAGCTTTCTTAGAAACTCTCATTTCAGCCACCATTTGTTCTTTCAGTATTTCATTCCAATCTTGTAACTCAAACTTGTCATTGGTGGCCATAAGAGTTGCATCAGCATCAGTCTTCTCAGACTGTTGATCCTTGTCCCATTCAGGGACATTTTCATGAGCCTTCTTAGACTCTCCAATTGGCATTTCAGCCACCATTTGTTCTTTCAGAACTTCATCCCAATCTCTTATTTCGAAATAATTTTCATCCGAACTTTCACCCTTCTTAAACACCTTTGCGCTAAAAATAAATAATAAATCATCATCAGATATATATATATGTGTGTGCTTGTGGGTTAGTTCCATCAAAATTCCTCCATGAAGGCAAATTTTTCCCAATATTTGGTCCAGGACTTTCCTTGACTATATATATATATATATATATATATATATATATATATATATATATATATATATATATATATATATATATATATATATATATATATATATATATGAAAAAATCAGTTTTGCTCAGTTAAACTCACCTTTGTGGACAATACTCGTAGAAGTTAATAAATAACTGTAGATTTTAGTAAAATTACGATTGAAATAAGTGTTCTCATAAAAATGCACTAAGCTATTTTATTGGATTACTATTTACAGTTGGGTTCAAAATTGAAGTTTAAGCTAACGTTTATTTTCTATTCAAAATAAAAAATATTTTAATGGAAAAAAAAGTTAAATTAATGCTACTGTAAGATAATATTACTAATATCTGATACTTACAGCCTTTTTCGCAAAAATCTCAGCACTTTAGCCATTTTTCTAATTAAGTTTAAGCACCTGTAAAATTATCACCTACAGATAGATAGCACATAAACTTTAGAAGTGAGGATTTCAATATAAAACAATGCATTATTACAGAATATAGCAATATATTGTTACACTGCAACAGTTGAAAGTTTTCTTCGCTCATATTTTAACAATGTATGTCTAATTAAACAATGTTCTTTCAACAGAGATCATTTTTAGGAAATGTGTTTTTAATTCAAATGGCATTGTTTAAACTTGAAATAACTTATAAGATAAAATCCATTAAAGTATTGCAAAAACGTGATTTTGAGTGAAATTTGTGAAAATGAGTTTATTATAAATTTAGAATCCTTGTATTCTTTTCTTTCTTAATATACTCTGCTTTTGTTTGTACTCCAATTATTTACAAAGTTATAGCAGTTTTTGTGCAAGGTTAATAACAGTGGATAGACTAGTGATTTTAAGTCTTTAAATGCGTTTAGCTTAAGATCGGATTTTTTTTCACACTTTACACCTCCTAAAACACCATATCTCATGTTGTTTCAAAATAATTATCTGCAATTTTTCATGCGTGTTTATGATCATATCATGCATGTTTTGAACTACAGACGAAGTGAAAAAAAGTAAAATCTCACTTTTTTTTTCGCAAAGACAAGAGCGGAAATTTTTGAAAATTTGCTTTTTTAACTACATTGATCTCTAACTCAGTAGTGTAAGTACTTGCTTTTAAGATAGTAGTTCAAATCATTACTTGATAGTCTTTTAAATGAAATACTCGAAATATTTTTTGTTTGTTTTAGGAGATAGACATTTGTTTACAGTGTTTAGCGTATATGCAAAAAGCCTTATTTTTTTTAAACCGAAAAATGGTCATATAGAAGGAAAATAATAATTTTTTTTCTAGTTGTATAAGTTTTTATGAATAATAAAATAAACTAAAATAAGTGGCGCGACAGCCCATAGAGGACCAAGGCCTACTGTGTGCCCATCTCAGTTTTCCTAACCTTGGGCTCAGGGGTGCAGGAGCAAATGTTCCGGTTGGGTGGTCAACCGAACATGGAACCTCCAGTGTTTAGTCCCCAAGCATTGTTGGTACTTATTTAATCGATCCACTGAAGTGATGAAAGGTTGAGTCGAGATTCAAAATTTTTAAAAGTTTCGAGATTTTCATTATTTAAAATTACGAAAATTTTATACTTAAAACAACTTTTCATCTAAATCAGTGTTTCCCAAACTTCTGACTTTTGTGTACCCTTTCTAAATTTTTCGTAACGCTGTGTACCCCTAATAAAAAAAAGAATGTATTTTTTACTATAAAAAATTGCACAAAAGTTTAAAATCACAACTGGCTGTTGACACCACTAATTATTAACCGTTAAGTCTGCAAAAAATACCCAATAAAGAAATACGTAATCGTAAATTTTCAACGCTAGCTTTGTTTTTAAATAAAATTTTTTGAAATTTTTGTTTTTTGCAAGATATTTCGTATAAGAATGCGTACTCCCGCTAAACCGTTCCCGTACCCCTGGTGGTTCGCGTACCACACTTTGGGAAACACTGATCTGAATCATAAGGTGAAATATTTTTTATAATCCATTCCTCGAACCTGCAGACGACTTGTGAATCAATCTAAATATATTGATTTTGGTTGGGGAAATATGTTTATAATTTTTTTTGTCAATTTCACATTAGTTACAGAGACATGAGTATACTGCTCAAAACAGTGAAAGGATATTGAGGTTGTGGGTTGATTTTGCACCTGGAGAATCGTTTGAATAATTGATTATCGACAGACGTAGTAGACTATATGAGATAAAAAATGACATTTGTTGGGTGAACATACAGACCTTCAGCGTGAATGCGCTTTCAGACAGTTTGTGTCGAAACTGTGGTGCCAGTAGCAGAGCGAAGGTGTTGTTGAAGAAGAGTGGCATTCATGTTTAGGTGTCTTCGAGCCGTTACCGTTAAATAGCGGTTTTCATTTAGAGTTGTTTCACGCGTCTACGCCCTTTTGCCCCGATCTTCGGTCTGCGCTTCCTGTCTCCAAACAAAACGGTACCAGATACTGGAAGACACTTTGTAAAACTCCAATGGCATCTGCTACCTCGGCTTGTGTTTAGCCTGCCTCTAGTTGACCAATAACTCTCCAAGCTTCTGATTTGGTTAAATGAATTCGTTTAGTAATCGAATTCATCGAAACAACGCGCTTACTCAATGTTTATCATTTTTTCATCACTTTGTCTTACATTGAGTTGAAAGTCAAATGCAATTCACTGCCTCTGAAGCCTTTGTCTTCGACGTCAAATTCAAAATTTTGCATGTTGCGAAGTTTGAAAATAAGAAAATCTTGCAATTGTGACTCTCTTCTTCCATTTTAGGCAACAAGCAAATTGCTTATACCTTTATTTTATACAAGACTTACAATATCCTTTAATTGCTTTCGGCAGTGTAAATGTAATCGCAAGTTTAAACGGAAAAGAACTTTTTTTTAGAATCATAGAAATATAGTTCAAATTTGCACTATAACGAATATAATTTAAAGATTCATTTTTCAATTTCTAATTATTTATTCTTGGAGTTTTAATTAAGCAAATCCATTGTAATCTTAAAAATATATTTGTGGACATCATAGTTTATTATTTATAAATTAATATTTCCTTCAAAAAAGACATAAATTACTTTTTAACTGATTTCTAGCCTAAAACACAACACTGTAGAAAAGGAGAGAAGTGGTGACTCAGGGGATGGAACGTTTGTCTTCCAATGAGGTGAACCGGGTTCGAATCCCAGCGATGGCTGGGCGACACGAATTCTGCATCCGGCCACAGTGCTGACGTAAATTATCCTCAGTGGTAGACGGATCATGGGTTAGAGTCCCCTTGCCATCAGGCTAGCTATCCATGGGACGTTTTCGTGGTTTTCCTCCCCGTGTAACCCAAATGTGGATTAGTTCCATCAAAAAGTTCTCCACGAAGGCAAATGTCTCTCAATACTTGATCCAGGAGTTTTTTTGTCTTCTGAATTGGGTTCACAATGGCAAGGCCACGGAGTTGAACATTAGTAGTCGCAAACCCAAAATTGGGTTGGCCGCTCAACGATGGTTATAAAATATAAAATAAAAAAATGTTAAAAAGGAGTAGTGGTGGCTCAGGGGATAGAGCGTCTGCCGTCCAATGAGGTGAACCGGGTTCGAATCCCAGCGATGGCTGGGCGACACGAATTCTGCATCCGGCCACAGTGCTGACGTAAAATATCCTCAGTGGTAGACGGATCATGGGTTAGAGTCCCCTTGCCATCAGGCTAGCTATCCATGGGACGTTTTCGTGGTTTTCCTCCCCGTGTAACCCAAATGTGGATTAGTTCCATCAAAAAGTTCTCCACGAAGGCAAATGTCTCTCAATACTTGATCCAGGAGTTTTTTTGTCTTCTGAATTGGGTTCACAATGGCAAGGCCACGGAGTTGAACATTAGTAGTCGCAAACCCAAAATTGGGTTGGCCGCTCAACGATGGTTATAAAATATAAAATAAAAAAATGTTAAAAAGGAGTAGTGGTGGCTCAGGGGATAGAGCGTCTGCCGTCCAATGAGGTGAACCGGGTTCGAATCCCAGCGATGGCTGGGCGACACGAATTCTGCATCCGGCCACAGTGCTGACGTAAAATATCCTCAGTGGTAGACGGATCATGGGTTAGAGTCCCCTTGCCATCAGGCTAGCTATCCATGGGACGTTTTCGTGGTTTTCCTCCCCGTGTAACCCAAATGTGGATTAGTTCCATCAAAAAGTTCTCCACGAAGGCAAATGTCTCTCAATACTTGATCCAGGAGTTTTTTTGTCTTCTGAATTGGGTTCACAATGGCAAGGCCACGGAGTTGAACATTAGTAGTCGCAAACCCAAAATTGGGTTGGCCGCTCAACGATGGTTATAAAATATAAAATAAAAAAATGTTAAAAAGGAGTAGTGGTGGCTCAGGGGATAGAGCGTCTGCCGTCCAATGAGGTGAACCGGGTTCGAATCCCAGCGATGGCTGGGCGACACGAATTCTGCATCCGGCCACAGTGCTGACGTAAAATATCCTCAGTGGTAGACGGATCATGGGTTAGAGTCCCCTTGCCATCAGGCTAGCTATCCATGGGACGTTTTCGTGGTTTTCCTCCCCGTGTAACCCAAATGTGGATTAGTTCCATCAAAAAGTTCTCCACGAAGGCAAATGTCTCTCAATACTTGATCCAGGAGTTTTTTTGTCTTCTGAATTGGGTTCACAATGGCAAGGCCACGGAGTTGAACATTAGTAGTCGCAAACCCAAAATTGGGTTGGCCGCTCAACGATGGTTATAAAATATAAAATAAAAAAATGTTAAAAAGGAGTAGTGGTGGCTCAGGGGATAGAGCGTCTGCCGTCCAATGAGGTGAACCGGGTTCGAATCCCAGCGATGGCTGGGCGACACGAATTCTGCATCCGGCCACAGTGCTGACGTAAAATATCCTCAGTGGTAGACGGATCATGGGTTAGAGTCCCCTTGCCATCAGGCTAGCTATCCATGGGACGTTTTCGTGGTTTTCCTCCCCGTGTAACCCAAATGTGGATTAGTTCCATCAAAAAGTTCTCCACGAAGGCAAATGTCTCTCAATACTTGATCCAGGAGTTTTTTTGTCTTCTGAATTGGGTTCACAATGGCAAGGCCACGGAGTTGAACATTAGTAGTCGCAAACCCAAAATTGGGTTGGCCGCTCAACGATGGTTATAAAATATAAAATAAAAAAATGTTAAAAAGGAGTAGTGGTGGCTCAGGGGATAGAGCGTCTGCCGTCCAATGAGGTGAACCGGGTTCGAATCCCAGCGATGGCTGGGCGACACGAATTCTGCATCCGGCCACAGTGCTGACGTAAAATATCCTCAGTGGTAGACGGATCATGGGTTAGAGTCCCCTTGCCATCAGGCTAGCTATCCATGGGACGTTTTCGTGGTTTTCCTCCCCGTGTAACCCAAATGTGGATTAGTTCCATCAAAAAGTTCTCCACGAAGGCAAATGTCTCTCAATACTTGATCCAGGAGTTTTTTTGTCTTCTGAATTGGGTTCACAATGGCAAGGCCACGGAGTTGAACATTAGTAGTCGCAAACCCAAAATTGGGTTGGCCGCTCAACGATGGTTATAAAATATAAAATAAAAAAATGTTAAAAAGGAGTAGTGGTGGCTCAGGGGATAGAGCGTCTGCCGTCCAATGAGGTGAACCGGGTTCGAATCCCAGCGATGGCTGGGCGACACGAATTCTGCATCCGGCCACAGTGCTGACGTAAAATATCCTCAGTGGTAGACGGATCATGGGTTAGAGTCCCCTTGCCATCAGGCTAGCTATCCATGGGACGTTTTCGTGGTTTTCCTCCCCGTGTAACCCAAATGTGGATTAGTTCCATCAAAAAGTTCTCCACGAAGGCAAATGTCTCTCAATACTTGATCCAGGAGTTTTTTTGTCTTCTGAATTGGGTTCACAATGGCAAGGCCACGGAGTTGAACATTAGTAGTCGCAAACCCAAAATTGGGTTGGCCGCTCAACGATGGTTATAAAATATAAAATAAAAAAATGTTAAAAAGGAGTAGTGGTGGCTCAGGGGATAGAGCGTCTGCCGTCCAATGAGGTGAACCGGGTTCGAATCCCAGCGATGGCTGGGCGACACGAATTCTGCATCCGGCCACAGTGCTGACGTAAAATATCCTCAGTGGTAGACGGATCATGGGTTAGAGTCCCCTTGCCATCAGGCTAGCTATCCATGGGACGTTTTCGTGGTTTTCCTCCCCGTGTAACCCAAATGTGGATTAGTTCCATCAAAAAGTTCTCCACGAAGGCAAATGTCTCTCAATACTTGATCCAGGAGTTTTTTTGTCTTCTGAATTGGGTTCACAATGGCAAGGCCACGGAGTTGAACATTAGTAGTCGCAAACCCAAAATTGGGTTGGCCGCTCAACGATGGTTATAAAATATAAAATAAAAAAATGTTAAAAAGGAGTAGTGGTGGCTCAGGGGATAGAGCGTCTGCCGTCCAATGAGGTGAACCGGGTTCGAATCCCAGCGATGGCTGGGCGACACGAATTCTGCATCCGGCCACAGTGCTGACGTAAAATATCCTCAGTGGTAGACGGATCATGGGTTAGAGTCCCCTTGCCATCAGGCTAGCTATCCATGGGACGTTTTCGTGGTTTTCCTCCCCGTGTAACCCAAATGTGGATTAGTTCCATCAAAAAGTTCTCCACGAAGGCAAATGTCTCTCAATACTTGATCCAGGAGTTTTTTTGTCTTCTGAATTGGGTTCACAATGGCAAGGCCACGGAGTTGAACATTAGTAGTCGCAAACCCAAAATTGGGTTGGCCGCTCAACGATGGTTATAAAATATAAAATAAAAAAATGTTAAAAAGGAGTAGTGGTGGCTCAGGGGATAGAGCGTCTGCCGTCCAATGAGGTGAACCGGGTTCGAATCCCAGCGATGGCTGGGCGACACGAATTCTGCATCCGGCCACAGTGCTGACGTAAAATATCCTCAGTGGTAGACGGATCATGGGTTAGAGTCCCCTTGCCATCAGGCTAGCTATCCATGGGACGTTTTCGTGGTTTTCCTCCCCGTGTAACCCAAATGTGGATTAGTTCCATCAAAAAGTTCTCCACGAAGGCAAATGTCTCTCAATACTTGATCCAGGAGTTTTTTTGTCTTCTGAATTGGGTTCACAATGGCAAGGCCACGGAGTTGAACATTAGTAGTCGCAAACCCAAAATTGGGTTGGCCGCTCAACGATGGTTATAAAATATAAAATAAAAAAATGTTAAAAAGGAGTAGTGGTGGCTCAGGGGATAGAGCGTCTGCCGTCCAATGAGGTGAACCGGGTTCGAATCCCAGCGATGGCTGGGCGACACGAATTCTGCATCCGGCCACAGTGCTGACGTAAAATATCCTCAGTGGTAGACGGATCATGGGTTAGAGTCCCCTTGCCATCAGGCTAGCTATCCATGGGACGTTTTCGTGGTTTTCCTCCCCGTGTAACCCAAATGTGGATTAGTTCCATCAAAAAGTTCTCCACGAAGGCAAATGTCTCTCAATACTTGATCCAGGAGTTTTTTTGTCTTCTGAATTGGGTTCACAATGGCAAGGCCACGGAGTTGAACATTAGTAGTCGCAAACCCAAAATTGGGTTGGCCGCTCAACGATGGTTATAAAATATAAAATAAAAAAATGTTAAAAAGGAGTAGTGGTGGCTCAGGGGATAGAGCGTCTGCCGTCCAATGAGGTGAACCGGGTTCGAATCCCAGCGATGGCTGGGCGACACGAATTCTGCATCCGGCCACAGTGCTGACGTAAAATATCCTCAGTGGTAGACGGATCATGGGTTAGAGTCCCCTTGCCATCAGGCTAGCTATCCATGGGACGTTTTCGTGGTTTTCCTCCCCGTGTAACCCAAATGTGGATTAGTTCCATCAAAAAGTTCTCCACGAAGGCAAATGTCTCTCAATACTTGATCCAGGAGTTTTTTTGTCTTCTGAATTGGGTTCACAATGGCAAGGCCACGGAGTTGAACATTAGTAGTCGCAAACCCAAAATTGGGTTGGCCGCTCAACGATGGTTATAAAATATAAAATAAAAAAATGTTAAAAAGGAGTAGTGGTGGCTCAGGGGATAGAGCGTCTGCCGTCCAATGAGGTGAACCGGGTTCGAATCCCAGCGATGGCTGGGCGACACGAATTCTGCATCCGGCCACAGTGCTGACGTAAAATATCCTCAGTGGTAGACGGATCATGGGTTAGAGTCCCCTTGCCATCAGGCTAGCTATCCATGGGACGTTTTCGTGGTTTTCCTCCCCGTGTAACCCAAATGTGGATTAGTTCCATCAAAAAGTTCTCCACGAAGGCAAATGTCTCTCAATACTTGATCCAGGAGTTTTTTTGTCTTCTGAATTGGGTTCACAATGGCAAGGCCACGGAGTTGAACATTAGTAGTCGCAAACCCAAAATTGGGTTGGCCGCTCAACGATGGTTATAAAATATAAAATAAAAAAATGTTAAAAAGGAGTAGTGGTGGCTCAGGGGATAGAGCGTCTGCCGTCCAATGAGGTGAACCGGGTTCGAATCCCAGCGATGGCTGGGCGACACGAATTCTGCATCCGGCCACAGTGCTGACGTAAAATATCCTCAGTGGTAGACGGATCATGGGTTAGAGTCCCCTTGCCATCAGGCTAGCTATCCATGGGACGTTTTCGTGGTTTTCCTCCCCGTGTAACCCAAATGTGGATTAGTTCCATCAAAAAGTTCTCCACGAAGGCAAATGTCTCTCAATACTTGATCCAGGAGTTTTTTTGTCTTCTGAATTGGGTTCACAATGGCAAGGCCACGGAGTTGAACATTAGTAGTCGCAAACCCAAAATTGGGTTGGCCGCTCAACGATGGTTATAAAATATAAAATAAAAAAATGTTAAAAAGGAGTAGTGGTGGCTCAGGGGATAGAGCGTCTGCCGTCCAATGAGGTGAACCGGGTTCGAATCCCAGCGATGGCTGGGCGACACGAATTCTGCATCCGGCCACAGTGCTGACGTAAAATATCCTCAGTGGTAGACGGATCATGGGTTAGAGTCCCCTTGCCATCAGGCTAGCTATCCATGGGACGTTTTCGTGGTTTTCCTCCCCGTGTAACCCAAATGTGGATTAGTTCCATCAAAAAGTTCTCCACGAAGGCAAATGTCTCTCAATACTTGATCCAGGAGTTTTTTTGTCTTCTGAATTGGGTTCACAATGGCAAGGCCACGGAGTTGAACATTAGTAGTCGCAAACCCAAAATTGGGTTGGCCGCTCAACGATGGTTATAAAATATAAAATAAAAAAATGTTAAAAAGGAGTAGTGGTGGCTCAGGGGATAGAGCGTCTGCCGTCCAATGAGGTGAACCGGGTTTGAATCCCAGCGATGGCTGGGCGACACGAATTCTGCATCCGGCCACAGTGCTGACGTAAAATATCCTCAGTGGTAGACGGATCATGGGTTAGAGTCCCCTTGCCATCAGGCTAGCTATCCATGGGACGTTTTCGTGGTTTTCCTCCCCGTGTAACCCAAATGTGGATTAGTTCCATCAAAAAGTTCTCCACGAAGGCAAATGTCTCTCAATACTTGATCCAGGAGTTTTTTTGTCTTCTGAATTGGGTTCACAATGGCAAGGCCACGGAGTTGAACATTAGTAGTCGCAAACCCAAAATTGGGTTGGCCGCTCAACGATGGTTATAAAATATAAAATAAAAAAATGTTAAAAAGGAGTAGTGGTGGCTCAGGGGATAGAGCGTCTGCCGTCCAATGAGGTGAACCGGGTTCGAATCCCAGCGATGGCTGGGCGACACGAATTCTGCATCCGGCCACAGTGCTGACGTAAAATATCCTCAGTGGTAGACGGATCATGGGTTAGAGTCCCCTTGCCATCAGGCTAGCTATCCATGGGACGTTTTCGTGGTTTTCCTCCCCGTGTAACCCAAATGTGGATTAGTTCCATCAAAAAGTTCTCCACGAAGGCAAATGTCTCTCAATACTTGATCCAGGAGTTTTTTTGTCTTCTGAATTGGGTTCACAATGGCAAGGCCACGGAGTTGAACATTAGTAGTCGCAAACCCAAAATTGGGTTGGCCGCTCAACGATGGTTATAAAATATAAAATAAAAAAATGTTAAAAAGGAGTAGTGGTGGCTCAGGGGATAGAGCGTCTGCCGTCCAATGAGGTGAACCGGGTTTGAATCCCAGCGATGGCTGGGCGACACGAATTCTGCATCCGGCCACAGTGCTGACGTAAAATATCCTCAGTGGTAGACGGATCATGGGTTAGAGTCCCCTTGCCATCAGGCTAGCTATCCATGGGACGTTTTCGTGGTTTTCCTCCCCGTGTAACCCAAATGTGGATTAGTTCCATCAAAAAGTTCTCCACGAAGGCAAATGTCTCTCAATACTTGATCCAGGAGTTTTTTTGTCTTCTGAATTGGGTTCACAATGGCAAGGCCACGGAGTTGAACATTAGTAGTCGCAAACCCAAAATTGGGTTGGCCGCTCAACGATGGTTATAAAATATAAAATAAAAAAATGTTAAAAAGGAGTAGTGGTGGCTCAGGGGATAGAGCGTCTGCCGTCCAATGAGGTGAACCGGGTTTGAATCCCAGCGATGGCTGGGCGACACGAATTCTGCATCCGGCCACAGTGCTGACGTAAAATATCCTCAGTGGTAGACGGATCATGGGTTAGAGTCCCCTTGCCATCAGGCTAGCTATCCATGGGACGTTTTCGTGGTTTTCCTCCCCGTGTAACCCAAATGTGGATTAGTTCCATCAAAAAGTTCTCCACGAAGGCAAATGTCTCTCAATACTTGATCCAGGAGTTTTTTTGTCTTCTGAATTGGGTTCACAATGGCAAGGCCACGGAGTTGAACATTAGTAGTCGCAAACCCAAAATTGGGTTGGCCGCTCAACGATGGTTATAAAATATAAAATAAAAAAATGTTAAAAAGGAGTAGTGGTGGCTCAGGGGATAGAGCGTCTGCCGTCCAATGAGGTGAACCGGGTTTGAATCCCAGCGATGGCTGGGCGACACGAATTCTGCATCCGGCCACAGTGCTGACGTAAAATATCCTCAGTGGTAGACGGATCATGGGTTAGAGTCCCCTTGCCATCAGGCTAGCTATCCATGGGACGTTTTCGTGGTTTTCCTCCCCGTGTAACCCAAATGTGGATTAGTTCCATCAAAAAGTTCTCCACGAAGGCAAATGTCTCTCAATACTTGATCCAGGAGTTTTTTTGTCTTCTGAATTGGGTTCACAATGGCAAGGCCACGGAGTTGAACATTAGTAGTCGCAAACCCAAAATTGGGTTGGCCGCTCAACGATGGTTATAAAATATAAAATAAAAAAATGTTAAAAAGGAGTAGTGGTGGCTCAGGGGATAGAGCGTCTGCCGTCCAATGAGGTGAACCGGGTTTGAATCCCAGCGATGGCTGGGCGACACGAATTCTGCATCCGGCCACAGTGCTGACGTAAAATATCCTCAGTGGTAGACGGATCATGGGTTAGAGTCCCCTTGCCATCAGGCTAGCTATCCATGGGACGTTTTCGTGGTTTTCCTCCCCGTGTAACCCAAATGTGGATTAGTTCCATCAAAAAGTTCTCCACGAAGGCAAATGTCTCTCAATACTTGATCCAGGAGTTTTTTTGTCTTCTGAATTGGGTTCACAATGGCAAGGCCACGGAGTTGAACATTAGTAGTCGCAAACCCAAAATTGGGTTGGCCGCTCAACGATGGTTATAAAATATAAAATAAAAAAATGTTAAAAAGGAGTAGTGGTGGCTCAGGGGATAGAGCGTCTGCCGTCCAATGAGGTGAACCGGGTTTGAATCCCAGCGATGGCTGGGCGACACGAATTCTGCATCCGGCCACAGTGCTGACGTAAAATATCCTCAGTGGTAGACGGATCATGGGTTAGTCCCTTTGCCGTCAGGCTAAACATGGGAGGTTCTCGTGGTCTTCATTTCCACGTAACGCAAATGCGGATTCGTTTCATCAAAAAGTCCTCCCTAAAGGCAAATTTCTCCCAATACTTGATCCAGGAGCTCCCTTGTCTTCTAGATTGAATTCAAGATTACAAGGCTACGGAGTTGAACATCAGTAGTCGTAAAACCAAAACATTGGGTCGACAGTTCAACGACTGTTGTAAAATAAAAGTTATAAAATAAAATATTTGGAGTGAGCCATTAATAATTTTTTTTATATATCTTGAAATATCATTTGAAATAATGTTTAGACGGCTGTCTGTGCGAAAAATAGTGGAGAAATCGATTCTGGTTGTTTGAGAGAATCCTTAATTTGCATTCGTGTAAAATGAAATAGTCGACTGGAATAGACTATAAGTTTTAGAGATTTAGAGTAGTTGCCTGAATATGTCGAAAAATAAAAAGGAGCTTTTGCTGATTATTTTGAAATGCTAAGTTTTCTTATCTAAGTTTTCTAAGGCTGAAGATACAATTCCCAAAATCTGTATTTATAGATGTGTTAAAAGTATTTCAAAACTTTTCAAAAGACTCATAATCAGGAATAACTGTGTAGTATGCAATAGACATTAGTATAAATAAAAATATTGCTTTTTTTAAAATAGTGATGTATATTGAAATTAAATAATGTAATCCGAAAACCAGTAAGAAATAAAAAAGAGACCTAATTAAAAAAAAATAATCACAAATGAAAGAATAATTTCAAAATAATAAGCAGAAAGAAAAAAAAAACTGACAGTAAATTTAGTCGTCCTTCAAATTTGCAGAATTTTTTTAAATATTACTTGTTTATCATATGAAAGCAAAGTGGTAAAAATCAAAATTAATACAAATTAGGTGAATGCTGTCTGTGAGAGCAAAATACTTCGATCGAAATTTCGTCAGTTTTCCAAAACTCAAATCTCTATCCTCTCTGATGGTAAAGGGTGTGTCAACAGATGTCTATCCCACTTCAGAAAAAAAAATCTGTAGCCACCATCAATCAAAATGATTTTCGAATTAACTAGACAGCTCTATTTCAACCTTGACCATTGACACGTTTAAATCTTTTCCTGAAGATTGCAAAAAGAATCTAACGTACATGTTTCAGAATGTCGGATAAGCTAGGGTGCTCACATATCAACTAAAGCTCTGTTTGCAATGACAGTGTTAAGTTTCAAAACTTTCTTGGCCACTACAAGCACGTTTTGCAGTATTTTTCCCTTCTCACTGCCACATAGTCAATAAAAATGTCGACCACTTGTCATTTAGCTGGAGCGTTCAGATTTCAACTGTGGCTTAGTTCCAATACAAATTAAATCTGTTTTATTAAATTATGTAAACTGCCACAATCCTATATCATCACCAATACAAATATCTATTGACCCCTTTCTGAGATTAACATATTTCATGACATTTATATTATGACATTTTATGACATTCATTTCAAGACAACATTAACATGACATTCCATATTTAACTCTAAACATACCAACACTTAATCTATACCCAGTTCTACCATAGCTAAACAAAAGACCGGGCTTTATGTTTCTTGATTGAATGTATGAAATATGGATGTTAGGAAGGAAATAAACTAAACAAACTTTATTATAATTAAACAAAATTGTATATTGCCAATTTTAATTGTATTACAAGCTCAAAGAATAAGAATTTTTAATTCATTGCTAAACGCATTTTTTTTTTTTACACAAACAAGGTGCTTTCATTGTACATTTTCCGCAGACATATTTCTTCTAATTATTATTATTTCTATAATTCTTATAATAAGAATATATAAGAATTATACTTATTTTTATTGTTAATATTATTTCTTCTAAGAACTTGTGCTGTTAGAACTGTAACAGTTAGAAATGAAGTAAAGCCATCAAAATGAAATAAAAGCTACTTACCAAAACATTTAATTTTTGTCGCTTCATTCTTTTACAAAAATGCCAATCTAAAATGTTAGGTA
Organism: Parasteatoda tepidariorum; assembly: GCF_982258835.1. NCBI lineage: Eukaryota > Metazoa > Arthropoda > Arachnida > Araneae > Theridiidae > Parasteatoda > Parasteatoda tepidariorum. The sequence continues at coordinate 106,135,803 of NC_141758.1, forward strand.
CTTTCTTGAAATTTAAATCCACAGTTATTCTGATTGACTTAACTATACGCAACAGTCTTTGCAGAAATGTGCAACTAATGGAATGCGAAACGTTGAACAGGCATTGCATCGTCATTTCTGATCCGATAACCTTATAAAGCAATAAACTGTTCTCCCGGTCAAATAACCGGTTGTGGTAGTAATAGGTATACGAGAAATATTATTCGAAACAAACAAAATACAGAAAATAATAATAGAATATTGACTGTATATAATTGTTAGAAAAAGTCATGAAGTCAAATGTGCAAAAACGATAAGATGATAGGCGCATTTTCGATGCAAAAGTTCTTAAACGGTAATTTGACCGGTTATGGTAAATATGCTTAGTGTTAACTATCAGAAACAGACTAAGTTGGAATAGCGTAAACTCACATCTCTGAAAGTGATATACCATACATTTTCCAAAAATCTAAATTATTTTTCCCGTAGCTGTAAAAAATTTTTTTGAATTAATCTCATATCTGTTTTCACGTATTTGCTTATAATTGAAAAAAAAAATAATAATAACTTAAGCTGAGTTGTCGAAATATATCTCTAATTTATTTTCTAAAATGCAAATTCATTTTTTCTCTACCGAAAGCTTATTAGCTTATTAAATGTTTTCGTTGCTTTTAGATAAGAAATTTGACGGCGATGAAGTAATTCAAGCGGAAATTTAATTAAATTCATTTGTGAAATCATGTTCTTTGTTCGAGATCATAAGAAGAAAATTGATTTTTTTTTATCTCTTCTCTATCTCGATTCTTGTCTCCTCTTTTCTCCTCTTTTCGTATTCAAAGAGAATGGTACAAAAAAGAAAAATTCAAATAAACATTGCACCTAATTATGTTAAGATAATTTTTATGCATTTTTTTAAAAAAGTATTTTTCTTGAATTTGGCTTTTTTTGAACTTACTATTGGCTAATGTTTATAGAAATTTCTTAGATGCTTGAATTCGAAAGTATTTCGATCTTAATCTGCAGTTAAACCTAATGCATTTAAATGTGCTAACTATGAACAACCTAACTAATAATCTATCTATATTATATAAAACGCTAATACGTATGTATCAATAAAACCGATGATATTTCTTTTCTCGCGTTGGCAACAGTTTTCATTTTTAATTGATAGGATTCGGCGCGCAAGAGCACGTAGTGAGCATCATATGGCTAATCTATATTATATAAAACGCTAATACGTTTTAATTGATAGGCTTCGGCGCGCAAGAGCACGTAGTGAGCATATCATATGTCTAATCGGGTGAATTCTCACCGAATTATCAAAAACATTCTCACAAAATTATCTTCATCGAAGCCGATGCTTTACATCCGGCATTCAGTACTATCTCATATTGTTTGACAGCACTTAGGTTTTAGCCCTTTGGTGGGAAAGACTTTAAAACAAAACTTACAAAAGTTACTTTTCTCAACAACTGAAATTTAGAATAGTGTGATTAAGAAAAATATGCGAACTGTTTTCAATTTCAAATTAATATTGAAATGCACAGGTATAGAATTTTCTACAGTGAAAAGTTTTCGGAACTTCAGTATTCAAAAAAGTATACAAAAGCTAGACGTTAAGAACGTATCCAATGAGCGAGCAAAGCGAGCATCGGATTGCGAAGCAATCCGAAATGAACTGCGAAAGCAGTTCTGGGGGTTGGCGAGCGCCAGCGAGCAGGGGGCAAAGCCTCCTAGTAGTTATCTAATATTATTATTTAATTTGTTCATAGTCGTTTGACTAAATATTCTAAAATAATCATTTTCTCTTCTCCAATTTAAAAATGAAGATCACAGTATATCTATTTAATTTTTTCTTTTTTTAAAGTAATATTATATATTTATGCATTATTATATATTTATATATTACTTTATATTTATGTATAATATATTTTTTTACATTATATATTTATATATTATATATTTATATATTATTATATATTTATATATTATTATATATTTATATATTATTATATATTTATATATTATTATATATTTATATATTATGTAATAACATGTAATATCTTGGAGTCCAGTTTCTTCTCGATGGGTACCAGCTTGTCTGGGAAGTAAAAATATATGTTATTACATAATATATAAATATATAATAATACATAAATATATAATAATACATAAATATATAATAATATATAAATATATAATAATACATAAATATATAATAATATATAAATATAAAATATATAAATATATAGTAATGTATAAATATATAATATTACTTTAAAAAAAGAAAACATTAAATAGATATACTGTGATCGTCATTTTTAAATTGGAGAAGAGAAAATGATTATTTCAGAATTTTCAGTCAAGTGAAATATAAGGATAACTGTTTTTAAAGACTATATATATATCAGTACTTTTGCAGGTAAATGAAGGGTTTTCCAAAATATTAGTCTAAAGTAAAAATCGAAGAAAACTTGGCAATTTGTTGAAAGCACTATTTTGACATTGCAAATAATATTTGTGGCATTGCAAATAATTATTATTTCGAAAATCAGTCTTTGAAGTACATAAAAAAAAAGAAAAAAAGAGTCCACATCCACGTTATATTTCGTAGACACACAAATCAACAGAATCTCTTACAAAATATACCATCGTTGCGAAATTCCGTTTTACTCAGAAGAAAAACATGTATTGCTCCTGAAAATGGAAGTGCACTATTCTTTTGAATTTTTAATCTCAACTTCTTTGATCATTTTTAATCACTTTGTTTCTCGATGAAATTATACTGACGCGGATGCATATCAATAAAAACAAATAAATAAAACAGACTTTTCCTTTTAAATTCTTTTATTTTAAGCTGGTTTTTCCACTCCTGGGGGAACCATTATGGAACCTCAATATCCATTTATACAGAATAAAAACTATATCATTGCGTGGAATAGAATTTTATACATTATGTGTGAGCATTATAAACTAAACGAAACAATGTTGTTCGTTTAACAGATAATAAATATTAGACAAGAGAATATCCTGAAAGATTTGTATTTACCGCCTGAAGATTTTTATGCCAGTACTGTATGTTTTTAAGAACACTTTCTGTAATATTTGTTCTAAATTATATTTGTGATCAGAATTTGTTTTAAAAAATTGCTTCATAAAAAAATGACTGAGTTATTTTTTTAAAAAAAAGCAAAATTTTTTATTATGTGACCAAAAAAAGTGCTCTAATTCACAAATAAATCTCCCATTTTTTAATCAGCTTTGTATGGGAATATTGCAATTTGAATGATAGTATTACTCCACTTATTAAAAAATACTCTTTTGAGCATTTATACAAGTTCCAATTTTTAGCCATAGATTTCCACAATTTAGTTCCAATTAGTTCTAATTTAAAGCCATAGGTCAGTTCCAATTAGTTCTAATTTTCAGCCATAGAGTTCCACAATTCAGTTCCAATTAGTTCTAATTCTTAGCCATAGATTTCCACAATTCAGTTCCAATTAGTTCCAATTTTCGGCCATAGATAAAACACTCATCAAATCACAAGTTTTGTAACTCAAAAAGTTGGTTCACTTTTCTTATAAGACTTCACCTTACTAAAATATCCCGCAAATATAAGCCGGTCCGCAAATGGCTAAAATTAAGCTTTATTACCCTAAGATCATTAAATTTTGCATTAGAATCTTTGTATCATTTGATTAAACTTTTCAATAACGGTGTTAATTAGTCACACTATAATTTAATGCATTCTACATTTCCCATAAAAAAACCATACATTTGTAGTTGCCAATTTTTTTTCTAACACTTAACTTTTTAATAGTCTATTATAAAGGAAAGTCAATCTGTTTATTAAATATCATTCTGTTTATTAAATTTAATTTCTTCTTGTTTCAATTAATCTGAAAATTTAAAATGATATTCATTCATTTGAATAGAAACGCGCCAAAATTTGATTATTAAATATCATACTGTTTATTAAATTTAATTTCTTCTTGTTTCAATTAATCTGAAAATTTAAAATGATATTCATTCATTTGAATAGAAACGCGCCAAAATTTGATTATTAAATATCATACTGTTTATTAAATTTAATTTCTTCTTGTTTCAATTAATCTGAAAATTTAAAATGATATTCATTCATTTGAATAGAAACGCGCCAAAATTTGATTATTAAATATCATACTGTTTATTAAATTTAATTTCTTCTTGTTTCAATTAATCTGAAAATTTAAAATGATATTCATTCATTTGAATAGAAACACGCCAAAATTTGATTATTAAATATCATACTGTTTATTAAATTTAATTTCTTCTTGTTTCAATTAATCTGAAAATTTAAAATGATATTCATTCATGTGAATAGAAACACGCCAAAATTTGATTATTAAATATCATACTGTTTATTAAATTTAATTTCTTTTTGTTTCAATTAATCTGAAAATTTAAAATGATATTCATTCAAGTGAATAGAAACACGCCAAAATTCGATTCTCTTTCGATTTAAAGAAAGTAATCGGAATGCTATGCGGGTCTACCTTGACAATATCTCTGGAAATATTTCAATTTTTTTATGCATATTAAAAGAACCTTTTCTTCTATTAGGGAATGAATAGAATATATATATATATATATATATACATATAGAATATTATACTCATACATATAGAATATTTGATCTTATAGAATACTAAGGTAACATAGAATCTGACTGTTCCGTAGAGTATTTTTATTAGGATGTTTCTAAGAAAGCAGACGCAGCAGACATACACATCTTGTAGCTAAACTAGATTGATGTTTTCTCTGTATTCATTTCTTTTAATAATCCGCCATAGGATGCATATTACAGGAAATGAAGAAACATTTTTATCCTTTCTATGTCCGGGAAAAAAAAAACCTTCATTAATCATTTGTATTAAGACTTTTTCGTTTAGTAATAAAAGTTGGAAAAAGTAATGATTTATTTTTAAAAGTGTATCAAAATTAATACAATGTAATGAAACAGTGTATTGAAAATACACTGAATTAATACAGTGTAATGAAATAATTAAATTAGCATACACTAGAAGAGCCAACGGGTCATTTTGATCTTTTCTTTATATTATTTGGACCTACTATATTATATTATTTTGAACTTACTATATTATTATTTGAACATAATATATTATATATATGGACATAAAATATACTTTATTATATTTTATGTATCTGTTATAATAATAAAACGAAGCTAATATTTTTTTTTAACTTTTTCTTAAATGGGACCAGCCGAACTGTGTTTAACATTTCATATGTTTTTATATTGATTATTAAAGTGTATAATTTTACTTTGAATTTTTACGTTCTATATTATAACAGTCGTTGAACAGCCGACCCAATTTTGGGTTTACGACTACTAATGTTCAACACCATAGACTTGAAATTTTGAACCAGTCCGGAAGACAAGGAAATTCCTGGATCAGTACCCCCAGAGGTATTTATTACGGGAACATGGAGGACTTTGCGACTCGGAAAGATTTAACGTGCATCAGTCGCCAGTTACTACGCGGGGAGTCTTCGGCCTGCTGGGATCGAACACACGAACTCTTGGGCATGCGCTAAGTGGCCTACCAACAAGGCTTTCCCCGCCCTTATACCGATTATTTCATACTTTTATTTTATGACCGTCGTTGAACAGCCGACCTAATTTTATGGGTTCACGACAACTCATGTTCAACACCGTAGACTTGTAATTTTGAACCCAATCCAGAAGACAACGAAATTCCTGGATCGAGTATTGGGAGAAATTTGCCTTCGTGGAGGACTTTTTGATGGAGCTAACCTGCATTTGCCTTACATGGATAGGGGGACCACAAGAACCTCCCACGGTTAGTCTTGCGACAAGGGGACTCTAAGCCATGATCTGTCTACCGCTGAGAGTATTTCACGCCAGCAAGCCTTTGCAAGCTTGATGCGGAATTCGTATAGAGTGGGATTTGAACCTGGGTTCATCTCATTGGAAGGTGAACGCTCTATCCCTTGAGCCATCGCTATTCTTATACTGATTATTAAAATGTACAATTATAGAAATACCTAGGACAGCAAAAAAAATCATTTAGATATTTAGAAGAAAATTATTCATTACTTAAATGCCCGTTTTCGATTTTCAAAAACGCAAACCTTTGTACAAAGGAACAGAAATTGTTGCGTTTAGAAAAGATCCGTGCATTTGTTGATTCCTGCATTGCCTTAGTTAAGCGACATTTGATTCTCAAATTTTCAATTTACTTGCTGCTTACTGATCCTATTTGTGACAAATAATTATTAATTTAATAATTCAACAATTAGTAATATAGCAATTTACTTTTCACGATTTATTACATAGAATTAGACACTCAGTTCTATGTATCAATTAATCTGCAATACAACGCTACTTTTTATTTGGGTTATTGAATTTGAGGGGAAGTGCTAGAACCACATCGAAATACCTACGTTATCACTGAAATTTTTATTAAACGTAGCAAATAAAAGTCATGGTGGCTCAGGATCGTTAGCCTTCCAGTGAGGTGGTTCGAATGTCAGCTATGACTGGTCGATTCGAATTCCGCAGCCGGCTCGTACTGCCCACTGTGATGACATAAAATATCCTCAATGGTAAATGGATAATGGTCCATTGTCGCCAGGCTAACCTAGGGAGGTTTTCAACGCAAATGCTGTTCAGTCCTGTCAAAAAATCCTACATGAAGGCAAATTTCTCCCAAAAATTACAAGGCTACGGAGATGAACATTAGTAGTCGTAAACCTAAAATTGAATCGGCTGTTCAACGACAGTTATGAAATAAGATAGCAAATTAACTGTCGATGAATTTTGTGTCTGTAAAAGAAAAAATTACCTCGTATTGTCTGCGACACTTTCAATAAAAAATGGTAACGGAGCACTCCCAATAAATAGGTGCAAATGGCATAATTCTGAATATAATGCATATGCCAAATGAATAAAAAAATGGCCCTGTAATGAGTTAATAGTAAATATTAGGGACTTTGAAATCAAGCATAAAATGAAGCAAAATTATTTCTTATGATATTTAAACAAGGAAATGGAAGTAAAAATCCCCATAAACCATTCCTTGCTGTCAGAAATGTTTAAGACTCTTATTTAAAATTCATATTATGCGTCCCGAAATCAATTTCTGAAATATATCAAACATTAGAAACATGCTTTCCTAAAAGTTCATGCATTTCTAGACTTACGAGAAAGTAAATCAATGGAACGGTGATATGAACTCAAAACTGTTTTCGAAAAGTGAATAAAGTGTTTTGAAGTAATTTGACTTAATCTAGCCGTATGAATCTTTGGCCTACAGGCATTCAGATTCTTAATCAATACAGCACCCATACGTCTAAATATTATTTGAAAGTTTTTTTTGTTAAAATGTTTATAATGATGGCGTTTCGATGAACGTTTAAAATTGATCTTAAGCTTCTGTTTTCATCGAAAAGAAAAGCAAAGAAAAAACTGTATTTGATAAATAAAATGATTGATTTAAATTTTTAACTGAGAAATGTCTGTTTCGGAAAATGCTACATATAAAAACGTCATTAGTTTTTTTTTTATTATAATTATTCAATTCCTACTATTAGTTCACATTCTCCCTATATCTTGTTCTAATTTTTAATCGCTAGTAATATCTAACTTATAGCTCTATTTGAACAAAAAAAAGTCTATAACGCACATTTTAATATTTAATTATTTTACATTCGCTGTGTCAGATAAATTCAATAAAGAACTTTGTTTGGAGGCGCACAGGGCAGAGGGGGGATCATGCCTTCACTATTGCACGCAACACCGGCCCTCAACAAGGCATTATAGTGTGGAGTGCTATTTCCTTTGACACCCTGACCCCTTTGGTCGTCATTAGAGGTACACTTACTGCACAGCGGTACGTCGACGACATCCTAAGACCTGTTTTGCTACCGTTCCTTTTGCAGCGCCCTAGGCTGGTTTTTCAGCAGCACAATGCCAGACCACATACGGCACGTGTTGCTATGAACTGTCTGTAAGCTTGTCAAATTTTTCCTTGACCTGCCAGATCACCAGATCTCTCTTCCATCGAACATGTCTGGGATATGATGGGAAGGCGATTGCATCTGGCACGGAATGTTGATGACCTCGTTCAACAATTGGTTCGAATTTGGCAGGAAATACCGCTAGTCACCATCCGGGAGCTTTATCGATCTATGTCACGCCGTGTGGCAGCTTGTATCCAGGCTAGAGGCGGGTCAACACCTTATTGAACTTGTTACTGTAACTCTGCAATAAATTATTCAACTGTTCTGAAATTTTAATCATTAACTATTCTGTACATTGTCTTTCTATCTACCAATTTTCGTTTCAATCGGACAACTCCTTGGTGCGTCGATTTTTTTGTATATATATTTTGTATATATATATATATATATATATATATATATATATATATATATATATATATATATATATATATATATATATATATATATATAAATATACATACCTGCCAACTCTTCCGGATTTTCCGGAAGATTTTATTTTCATATTTAAAGTGGTAGTAATTATATACTACTTTTTCTTTTATAATCTTAATTTTTAAATGATATTGATCACCACTATTCTTACAAAAATTAGGCACATATATTAATATGCGTTACTGTCATGGTTGTCAACTTAAGTTTTCTCAAATACAACGTATTTGTTTGCTTAAAATTGAAGTTTTAATTCCATTTTAATACCACTGGGAAAAATAATATATATATATATATATATATATATATATATATATATATATATATATATATATATATATATATATATATATATATATATATATATATATATATATATATATATATATATATATATATATATATATATATATATATAATGTGAATGATTAATGGTAATAACAAATCCTCTCATGTATGAGCTTAAATACATATTACAAATACGCTTTACCTAGTTAAATTAAAAGTTCTATCATTATAATTTTTAGTCTAAAATAATTGGCATTTCGATGTACGGTAGCAAAGAAGTTTCAAAAAAAGAAGAAAAAAACCGATTATAACGATATTATCGAAATACAGTATAGATGCTGCTCGATACTATCAAAACATTGCAACTACAGTACCTTATAGTACTACATTTTTAATGCAGTAAAAAAAAATATTTTTGATGTTTTTTTTTAATTAATTGAACTGGAACATTACAGTAAAACAAGCGTTTCATGTTGACTGCCCATTTGTAACGAAAAGAATTCAAACGAGAATAATCATTCTACAGAACATTTCTAAGGGAATCTAATTATTCGATCTTGTTCCCACTGTCTGTTTAGCACTATTTTTTGTGAGTCTAAGAAAGAAAAATCTTTCTTCTCGCGTGGATAGATAAACAACGAAATAATAATAAACTTAGAATCGAAGAAAAGAATAGAACGAATCGAAGAAAAGGGAAAGGAAAATTCGTACTTCTGTTTTGACAAAGGACCGTTTGTTTACCATCCACGACATCATGATCAAGTAAAAAAAAAGTTGTTTGACATCTCAGTTTAGCTTTTATTTAGACACTAAGGATTAAAAAAGTTAAATGAACTCACTGCTTTTGATTACTTAGAAGACTAAACTGGTGACCAATAAGATACGAGATGTCTAAAGATTCTTTCTTTATCCCCTAAATAAACCTACAGTCTCTTACCAAATTATTCGACGCACGGTAAGATTCTATGTAAAATCTTAATTATCAGGTGATATTGTACAACTTTACGTTTTTACGTGGCTGAAACGTGTTTACATTCATGTATTAATTGATTAACAATGTAATGAATATGTTAAAAACAAATACAAATAGGAAGTATATAAGAAATCTCTTTAATAAAAGCCCATAATATGTATGTTTAACAATAAAAGTATTGCCTAAAAACTCGTGCAAAATGTGTAATTACTAAAAAACTACACTGAGTCTAATAATTTAGTCTATTTATTATAATATTCTAATATAATACCTGATATAATAAATATTCTATAATCATATAATATGTCGTCTGATTTATCCAACCGTCAAATTTAAATAATATATCGTCTGATTTATCCAATCGTCGAATTTATATTATGTATCGTCTGATTTATCCAATCGTCGAATTTATATTATGTATCGTCTGATTTATCCAATCGTCGAATTTATATTATGTATCGTCTGATTTATCCAATCGTCGAATTTATATTATGTATCGTCTGATTTATCCAATCGTCGAATTTATATTATGTATCGTCTGATTTATCCAATCGTCGAATTTATATTATGTATCGTCTGATTTATCCAATCGTCGAATTTATATTATGTATCGTCTGATTTATCCAATCGTCGAATTTATATTATGTATCGTCTGATTTATCCAATCGTCGAATTCATATGACATATCGTCTGATTTATCCAGTCGTCAAATTTATATTGTATATCGTCTTATTTAACCATTTGATGCACGAACATAAACAAGTGCAAGCTGGTCGCGTAAAGACAATAAAACTGTATAGTATCAGCTGATAATCAAGATTTTACATAGAATCTTATAATGCGTCTAATAATTTGTCCAGGGACAAGGTTAATCAAGGTATATTCCGTAGCGAATAATCCGTCTTATAGAGAGCGAATTGAAAACTTGTTTAGTTTGAAGAGGTTGCAAAGACTCTACTTTATTATCTACGATAGCCGATATTATAGATATCGGTCCGTATAGATAACAGATCCCTATCGGATGTGACACTATACTAAAACTCCACTTGTAATTAATTCAACTTTGATGATATTTTTTATTTTATAACCGTCGTTGAACAGCCGACCCAATTTTTGGGCTTGCTTCAGCTTATGTTCAACTCGTTGTAATTTTAAACCCAATCAAGAAAACATGGGAAATCCTGGATCAAGTAAGTATTAAGAGATATTTACCTTCGTGGAGGACTTTTTGATGGAACTAACCCGCATTTGCGTTACATGGAGCAGAAAACCACGACAATCTCCCACAGTTAGCCGGACTGCAAGGAGACTCTAACCCATGATCCGTCTACCACTGAGGATATTTTACGTCAGCCCTAAGGTCGGTGCAAACCGGATGCGGAATTGGTATTGACCAGCCATCGCTGGGATTCGAACCCGGTTCTCATAATTGGAAGGCGAACGCTCCAGGCCCTGAGCCATCACCTCACAACTGACTATGTTTTATTTAATTTATATCCGTTGTTGAACAGCCGACCCAGTTATGGGTTTACTACTGCTAATGATCAACTCCGTAGCCATGTAATTTTGAACCCAATCCAGAAGACAAGGAAATTCTTGGATCAGAGCCCCAATTGGTATTGATTTGTTATGAGAACATGGAGGACTTTGCGACTCGACAGATTTAACGTGCACCAGTCACCATTTACTAGACCGGTCTTCGACCAGTGGAGATCGAAGCCACGAACTCTTGGACATGGGTCCAGCGCCCTACCAACCAGGCTATCCCGGCCAACTAACTATGTTTGTACTTAACGTGGAAAACTTGAGTTGAAGGGTCTAATCAGTCGAGAACCCTTAGTCCGACATATCAATGGGTTTCGTTTCGCAGACAAAATCAATTCAGTCAAGTCTTTTAATTAAACGAGTCATTGTGTTTTTAAAATGCATTTAAATCAAATAAGAATTAGTTTTAAGCGATCGTTATTAATTCCGACAAACATGCTTTAACTGAACGCGTTCATATACTATTCATTATCTCCGGCCAATATTATATTCTCATTCTCTAGAGAGAGAGACCGAATGTCAAACAGACACTCATCAATAATTGCTACAATTTGCACAAAACAGTTTATACCACTTCGATGGAGACAACACAAGTAATGTTCAACCATTATAAGCATTTATGCGAATCCTTTAAACTAATAGACTTCATTTTATTGAAAGTGAACTGGGAATAGGAAACTAGCGTGTTTTGAAGTTTAAAATAATAATGAATCTGATCTGTATATATTTGTTGTTTTTTGATGAATTTAAAAAAAATATAGACATAGAGATTATACATTTTTAAAATAAGTTTTTATAACTCTCAAACGTTAATAAAATGCTTTTTATTCATCTACTAAAGTTCAAATACATTTTTTTAAACCTGTAGTGGATGACATTTGATGTTAATGCAGTTTTTTTCAAATATTAATTCATTCATTAAATAGAGATGAGCGAAAATCGAAATGGAATTTTCTGTTGGGTTAGGCGCTAGACATTGTTTTAAATTTTACTATAAGCGATTCAGATCCTTACATATTTTTAAAATAACAGCAGTGATAATTTCTGACTAATAGCTCTGTTTAAACAAAAAATAGGTCATTGCGCACATTTAAATATTTAATTATTTTATACTAGTGGGCTGCGCCCGCTGCTCGCTAACGCTCGCCGACCCCCGAAAATTGCTACGCAAACCAAGCTCGCTTCGCTCGCTACTAACTTAGGTACATTTCAAATGCACAAAATTCTAAGAATTCAAAACAATCATTCAAATCCATGTAAAAACTTTTTTTTTTTTTAAATTACATCTTTTTAGTAGATACTAAGTCATTAAAATAAATTTGAATTCAAATAAATGACATGTAATTTGTTAAACCAATTAGAAATGTGCTATAGTATAATTCGTGATATAAATCAAATATCGTCAAATAAATTCGTAATATGTAAATTCGTGAAAAAAAGCGCTTTCGACAAAATACTAAAAGAGATCTATCGACAAAGACTACTCACTTCTGCCTAGCTTAACAGTATGAGATTGCCGCAGCTGATGCTCTCTGGTTATTTCAGTTTCCGTTTTTAAAAGCGCTATATGTTGAGCCACCTCAGCTAGATTTGGCATGTGACATTTTTAGCGGCAATCATCGGTTGATTCGCCGTGTAAGAGAAATAGTAACGTGAACAAAACAAAGCAAACGTTACCACTGGAGGAAAAGAAATACAGCCAAAATTTGGGAGCCACGTAAGAGAATTATATATATTAGATTCGCTGCGTCAGATAAATTCAATAGAGAACGTTACGTGTTTTCACGTGTGGTCCACGTCACCAAATTTATACTTTTATAGTTGTCTGATACTACTCGCCTTTTTTTTTCCAATTCCTACTATTACTTCACACTCTCCCTGTTATCTTGTTCAAATTTTCAAACGTTAATAAAATACTTTCTATTCATCCACTCAAATTCAAACACATTTTTCTAAACTTGTAGGGGAGGACAGTTGATTTTAATAACGTTTTTTTTTAAATATTAATTCATTTATTAAATTTAATTCATTAATTTTAGTATTTGCGATCGCAACGCTTGAGTATACCCTTTAACGGAGCCTGAAAATATCAGGCATTTAGTAAGTTTTCATTTGGTTCTATCATAATCATTGGCAGAATCTGACGCCATTTTTTTAGTAGCAATTAAGAAACAAAATTTCCCTAAGGAAGAGGCTGAAGAACTTAAAAATCTCTCCAGAACAATGGTAAATCTTTCAGAAACAGAACACGCCTAACATGTGAAGATGAACTTCTTTTAGCAAAAACTCCTTTTCTTAAAAACTTCTTTAACTTCCATTATCAACAAACTTGTAACTGATAACTTCCGATTTTGTGATCGCATGGTGTTATAGATGTGTGTATTACGTTTTTTTTTTCTTCAATTCATTACAAATTGAAGAAAACATTGCTTACTTCATTCCAATAAATAAATGTCATTTCAGAATGTGGGGAACTGTAATTGTTATAGAATATTCTTCTTTATAGAATAGTATATATTTCCGTATCTATATAATTCGAAGAACTACAATAAAGAATCATCCGAATTACTTGAAATAGTATCATTTGTGCTGATTAGTAATAAATTTTTATCGTTTTCTGGGTAAATATTTTTTAGTTTTGAAAAAATAATTTCAACTATAATTCAGCTATTCTGTTTTTAAGTCACATATTAAAATTCATATCGAGATCTTTCAATTATAAAATTTTGCTGTGTGGTATGTCATCTAAAAGTAATGAAAGAATAATCTATGTATATATTATTTGAAAACAAAATTCTTAACTGGTAAAATTTTTCTTACCTATAAATTTATCTGTCAGGATCATTTTTACAGATGTTAAATTTTATTCGTTGAATCGACAAAAATTTTTAGAAATTTTCAAGAATTTATAAAACTACTAAATACTTGATTTATATCTAATTATTTTGTTTTTTACTTAAGGCAATCTAAAAATGATTCTAAATAAATTATTAACGTATGGCAAATATTTTAACACAAAGTTTTCGAAATAAATGAACCCCTTTAATGGGGCATATAAGGAACCTATTGTCCGAATTTCATGTTTCTTAGAACATTTGATATATCCTTTTTGATTTTTTCTATGGAAAATTCTTTTCGATTGAACACTTTTTTCGATTGAATATTTTTTTAGACTGACCTTTTCTTTTCGAATGAACATGTTTTTCCGATTGAACATATTTTTGAATGAAATTTTTTTTTCGATTGAACATTTTTTTTCGACTGACCTTTTTTTCGATTGAACATTTTTTTCGAATGAAAATTTTTTTTCGATTGAAATTTTTTTTGGACTGACCTTTTTTTCGATTGAAATTTTTTTTTCGACTGACCTTTTTTTTCGATTGAAAATTTTTTCGAATGAAAATTTTTTTTTCTCGATTGAACATTTTTTTCGATTGAATATTTTTTTCGATTAAACATTAATTTCTAATTTCGATTGAATATTTCTTCGATTAAACAATTTTTTCAATTGAAAGTGTTTTTTCGACTGAACAATTATTTCGATTGAACTTCTTTTTTGATTCAATATTTCTTTCGATTGCACATTTTAAAATGTATTAAAATGTTACTGTAAAACAAGATAATTTAGAATAATGAGGTTCTATCTCTTTTTGACGATAAAACCTTATGTTGCAGTCGGATAGCACTACTAAAGACGATGTTATGAACGATTTACTTTTAGAGTTGAAAGTTAAATTAGAAAACTTGCTTAAAAAAACAAGCATCTCAATCATACGAACCTATACTCATCTTTTAAAGCTATTTGTATGATATAAAATCAAATGCAGAAAAACAACTGTTTATTTAAAAATAACTTTATCATTCATAACTGGTATAATTGTTCCCAACCATTTAGTAATTTATGCCAACTTATCTATAAGAAAAGTTTATTGCTTTCGCTGGAATTAAAAGACTAAATGAAAGTGTTCTTTGAACAAAATAAAAATAATGATTTTGTTCCTTTGTAGGAAGATAAAATATAGTGTGCTAAACTAGCTTACTTACCAGATATTTTTGTTATCTTTAATATTATAAATTCAAGTATGCAAGGGCCGAAAAAAAAATGTATTAAACTCAACAGATAAACTGGTGGGATTCCAAAAACAAATAACTTTATGGAACAATAAAGCTCAGGAAGGCAATTTGGAAAAGTTTGAATCAGTTCCAAAAGATTTTAATATTCATAAAACTATTATTTACCATTTGACAGCATTAGAAGAGAGAACTGTTCATTATTTCTCCAAATTTAAACAGAAAACAGATTTGATTGGATTCATAATCCATTCACGATAACGAATACTTCCGTATTTGAATGAACTTTGAATGAAGAAGGAAGAACTAATTTCCCTTTCTAATTATCGAGATTTAATTTTGAAATATTCGAAAGAATAAATTAATTCATTTTGGATTGACATTAGATTCGATTATTCCATGACAACCGAAAAAGGCTTAAAAATACTATTCCAATTCTCTACATCTTATTTGTGTGAATTCATTCATTCATGTAATTTCAGTATTAACCAACGAAAAAAAAGATCGAAACTGTTAAATGTACAATCGATGGCCAAATTATTAGACGAACTATAAGAGTGTATGTAAAATCTTAATTATCATGTGATACTCTACAGCTTTATTGTTCTTACGCGACTGAAACCGGTTTGCACTTGCTTATGTTCGGGTACCAAATGGTTAAATTCGGCGATATGTAATACAAATTCGACGATTGGATCAGTTAGACGATGTATTATATAAATATGGAAAATTTATTATATCAGGTATTATATTACTATGTTGTAATAATTAGATCAAATTATTAAACGCACTGTAGTTTTTTAGTAATTTCATATTTTGCACGAGTTTATATGCATTACTTTTATATTTAGACAAGCATGTTTTATTCTGAAGATTTTTATATACTTCCTATTTGTATTTATTTTTAACGTATTGTATCACAATGTTAAACAATTGATACACTAGCGTAAACAAGTGCAAACCGGTTTCGGCAGCATAAAAACAATAAAGCTGTAGAGTATCACATGATAATTAAGATTTTACATAGAATCTTACAGTGCGTCAAATAATTTCGTCATCAGGGACTGTAGAAAACGATATGAGAGTAGCGTTGTCGTTTTTACGACGAAATATAAATGAAATTATGATAAAACCTCAAGCCCAAATTTCTGATTAACAGTATTCCTTATTCTTAACTTGTAATTATTCCCTTAATAAACGTAGGGGAGAGTGGGGTCAATTGTAACATTTTTTACTTAACTATTTTTAACTAACAAAAAATCCACTATATTATTAGTATTAATTGACAGACGAGTTAAGTAGACTATCCTCTACTAGAAAAAAAATAAATACCTGATTTTAAATATTATTATATTAGTTATTAACAATTTTTGACAGTCGTGCAGTTGTTACAATTGTCCCCACTTACGGGGTCAATTGTAACAGTTCATAAATTCAACTAAAACATAGTTAATTATACATATTATCATAGTTGTGATATATTTTTTTATTGATCAAAATAGTAGTGATATTTTAGGAGTAAAAATAATAATGAGCAGAAACCTAAAGGGTTAAACTTTTAACTTTAAGGGGTTAAAAATTTTAAATTATGCTGTGAAAGGTGACAAATAAAATAATGCACATGCAACATAATATAAATGATATAGGAAACTATTGGTGGTTCTTAAAGAGTTAAGTAATGGTTTGTAAGCATAAGATTATTTATTTTCAGCTATTACAATCGTCCCTTTACTTATTGTTACAATCGTCCCCAAGACGCCATTTCAGCTTCATTTGTTAAAAACAATGCTAGTTAATTATCAAAACTAATCTTTTTTTTATTGAAATGTTAATAAGGTGTCCACTTACATATTCGGTTACTAATTTTTATTTGTTTAAACAAAATTACTTTGTTACAATATAATACCAAAAAAAGTACTTGCGTGGCGTGAAAATATCTTTTGTGATGTAACTCTTTCAAAAGTACATAAAAGTGGTTGCCATCAGGGGTGTACATGTAGATTTATTAAATACACCTTGTGCGCCACGTAGGAACCAAATCTAGAACCCGACACTCGAAATTTTTGCTCTGTTACAATCGTACCCTGTTACAATTGACTCCACTCTCCCCTACTGTTGTTTGTGTAGTACGTATTTTTTAATTTAACATTTAAAATTATTATCGTAAACTATATTTTACTCAGTGTATTATAGGCAAGTAAAAAATTTTTAAACTTTTTTTTTTCTTTGTGTGCCGTCAAATTTTGAAATGATTAAAAGTGTGCAGCGACAGGTTTAGAATCACGGGTCTGCCACCAGATGGCGCATAGTTGAATCACATTCATCTGACAGAATTTGATATATTCTCATTTAAAACGTTGTTTTAAGATATTTAATTACTAATTTTTTTTGTTGCGCTTGTTTTTTTTAGGCATTCATTACATAAATTATTAAAATATTCAAGTTTTGAGTCCAACATTATGTAAAGTAAAAGATATTTTTAAAGAAAGTCATCGTTTTCTTGTGTCAGAAAAAATACACCGAAAATAAAAAAAAATGTATTCAGAGGGGTGATTCAATTATGGGTTCAGCTACCCTCCCCGAAGAGTTCCATTAAAATGGAGCACCCCTTCTCAGAGAGTTCCATTAAGCGTGGTGTTTACGTAATCGGGGTATAAAATATTTGAAATTGTTTCTATATTAAAGTTGAAACATTTATAACCGTGACGTAAATAACACCCTTGTAAACCCCAAATACTCGGTGAGATAAAAAAAATATTTTTATTTCATTTTTAAGACATATTTTTTAATTTTCTTTACAAATAATTATAGCCTTTAACTAAATTTTGAAAAAAATTATTGTAAGACAGGAAGTACTCTTTTTCGTATTGTAAAAGAAATTTCATTTAAATGTGATTAAGTGTTTAATTCAGTACATTTTTTTAAAATTTCAGTTTTTCATCCCAATTACGATATTCATTATCTTAAATTAAAATTAATAATTATAAATACCAAAGTATTTCTTCACCGTAATTAAAAGTTTCATATGATAATTTTAAAGGGTTTGTCCACTGATAATCAACTATTTGATAATTGTTGCTCTCGATTTCCTTTAAAGAGAATTTTAACAACATAAACTTAAATCTGCAGCCGAAATCAGTTGAAATTAAACTTTTTGGAAAAAAAAAATAATTTGCAAAATTGTTTTTCTATCACATGAAATCTTGTTACTGAAAACACAGTATAAACTTTATCTGGCTTTGAGTTCTTAGTTTAGACAAACTATAAGGAAATCTCTTTCTTCTGCCAATTGTGTTAGCCCTAGAGTGAAGAGAAGCTACCCTCCATGAAATGTGCTTGTTTCCATGGCAGCAGACTGCCTCAGACTTTGTGGCTGGAGGAGTTCTTACCGTAGACAAACTATACTCACTTTTTGTATCACACAAATATCTATCATCACCTGAAATTTCACCCATATCCTTCGAAAGTTGTATTTAACTATTTAAAACGAAAATGGTTTTCTGAAATGGAATCCTCCCATTTTAAGATATAGTGATTAACTTTGAACTTCCGAGTTACCTTTAATAACATATTAAACAAGGTAAAAAAAAAGGGTAAATGATATCCGTCTTGTCGGAACTGTGTGGAATTTTCATTAACGCAATTCTAAATGGTTGAGAAAATTAGCAGTAGTATAAAATTTAACGTCAATCCATTTTAAAATTCGTGTGGAATATTGGCTATTTCATGTGCGTTTAATCATATCTCATCCAGTTTATTTAATTTATCAATACGAATTCATAAGTACGATTATTTATTAGTACAGAAGTTCAAGTTTGTTGTCAGTTTTTTACAGTAGTTCTTTTTACAGTAGTAGAAAATCTCGTCTACATTGCCACAAAAAAAAAAGTCTTTAGGATTAATTTAAATTAAAAGGCTCTTTACTCGGATTCCCGTTCTATTTAAATCTTAATTTTAATATGTAAAATAAGAAAATATTTAAAAAAAAAAATATGATTCAGATTGTTGGATTTTCTGTAAGTAGATCATGTTGCTATTTTTATTGATTTTTGTGTACTTGTAAAATTTAGTGTAAAATTTGTGTACTTGCAAATAATTTTGAATACTTTCAGTATTTTTCTGATTCAATATGTTTTAAAATTAGGTTAGAAATTTGTTTTATTCTCTATATGTGACTGAATTCTTTCCGTTTTAAACTATGAAAAACAAGACATTGTTGTGTAGTTTAAATTGAGCAATTGTAAATATCAGCCAATGAAGCTCAAAAAACACATGTGAACAGGTCCATACCTTTAAGCTTTAACATTAACACGCCACGAACGCATTTAGACACAATCACGTGATTATATACTCAATTTACTCAATTGTAGTTGCAAACAATAAGACTATTAAAGAAAGAGATAAAAGAAAATTATAAACTTACCGAACTTTGGAAATCTTGCTCTATTTAAAAATCTTAATCTATTTCAAATTCTGCCATAAATATTCAATTTCGTTATATATATATTGGAGCAAAAAAGCTATTAGACATGAAAACCAGTTGAAATTATGAAGCTATGTAAATGAGATAAAATTTGATAATCAGTTCGATAGTTTGTTGCTAAAAAACATACGAGTACCACTTTTTAGACCGCATAAATGCAACTACGGCGACTATAAATTTGACGGGATTAAAGAGAAAAATTTGTTTATTTACTGAACACCAATTTTTAATTCTTTCAAAAGTTATTTGACTTTGAAATACTTTTCTCAGCTTTGCGAATTTTTTTCCCACTTATTCTCTTTATGCATATTTTTTTTTGCTGTGCAAAGCAATAAAAGTAAAAAATCTTGAAATTAAAAAGATGTATCAAAAAATTTTTAGGGAATAAGATGGAATAAAAACTGTTACATTTGAAAATAAGAATCCAATTTTAAGTTTTTCTTTTTTTGTTCCCAAATGCAGAAGATCATTTTTAATCTCAGATAAATGTTTATTTACTTATCACAAACAAATTTAAAAAATAATCTAGAATAAAACTACAAATATTTTATATTTTGTTAACAAAATGTTCTTTGTTTTTGTGAAAAATCTTGACTTTTGAGGAAATAAATGATGAAAAATAAACAATTTCGGAGATTGGTGGTGCAGCAAACATTACATACATCAAGAAAGTTAATATTGTTAAAACTGCAGTAAGAGTTCGATGTAACAAATATGGGAAATGAGTTTTATCAGAAATTTCAAATTCAAAATATGACAGATACAAAAATTGCATGCATTAAAATTAAGTGTTAAAACAGGATGCATTGTGTTTTTTTTTTTAAAAAAAAAAAGCCTGAATGTATTTATTTTTGATTTACGTTTTTTAAAAGCCCTTGAAGGTGCTTTCATTTATTGGAGGTTTGTAGAAGGTGCTGAATTTTCCATCTCTCAAAATAACTTTTTACTTTTCCGTCTTCATAAATTACAAAAAAGGCAAGATTTTCCACAATTTTCTCTGCAACATTTATCAGAAACTAGTTATTTTATCTCGATTATGTAAAGTCATTGAAACTTTTTTTTTGCATTTTGTTGATTTTTATGTATATGCATAATAAGTTTAATGTATATGTTGATCGTATAAATGAAGAACTTTAAACAATAGTAAGAAATAATTTTTATTACTGCACATATCCTATGATCATGATTTTTTTTGTTGAAAAGTGATTAAAAATATTTTTGAGTGCTTAAAAAGTTTTTATTTTTTGCTGAAAAATCTAACTTCGCACCCTGTAAAAATTAGTAGCATAAAACTTACTATGTAAAATAAATTATACTACTATATAGACATTTTTGTGACAAGCAGCATTTTCTGCTTTTGAAGAAAAAACAATAATATACGAAAAAGAGCAAAATGGAAAAGTCTAATTTGAACTTGATAAACATTATTTAATGCAACGGCGTATTCTTCAGAATTCTCCAAATTTTTTGACGCATTTTAAGACACTGCTAGGACACGATTTATTTTCACTAGGTTAATTTATAATTGGAATTTATATTGTTGCCATATAATTTTATTGAAACATTTCTTATCTTGATTGCACAGCATCACGAAAAGGAATGTTTGGCTCATATAATTTTTTACTTTATAATTTATTAAAAATTTCAGCAAATTATAAAATTTTTATCGACTTTCAATGTTCTTTTAAAAATTTTCACACAATTTTAATACTCATGGAACATTAATTAGAAATGTTTCACTCCTTCAGGATCAATAATTTTAAGAAAAATAATTTTGAGACAGTTAAAGACTTTCCTTGTTACAACATAGCAGACATTAATCGATAATTAGTTGTTCTAGACGCCTCCAATTATAATCCAATTAAAGTTAAGCTTCTGAAACGGTGAGTTGCGTTACCCTAAAAACAATAATCGAGATTTAAGAAGAAAAAAAAACATGTGATAAAAAGTTGCCAGACATCGAGACTGTAGGCCCGTAAAAGAATAAAATAAATTATCACCTTAGTTATTTTCTTCAGTTAATTTTTAAGTTTTAATTCATGAGGTTTGGCAAAGTTTTTACTCACTTAAAATTAACATATATATATATATATATATATATATATATATATATATATATATATATATATATATATATATATATATATATATATATATATATATATATATATATATATACTACCCTAGACTAATGGGAGACACTTTCAGTTGTTTTTTTTAATTTCTCAAAAAATACTTAAAGGATTATTTTGTAACTTTATAAGCGTTTTGTTTATGCAATTTTTCATACTTTGCAATGAAGTTTTCAGAGGTTTGAGAGACCGACAATAAATTAAGAAAGAAAACAAGTATCTTTAAATAATTTGTGCCAGAAAATCAAACAATAAATTCATCGTCATCACACATACCCATAAATCATCACAGCTACCCAAATAACTTACATCTATTAAAATCCCCAGGCCACGAATGTTTCGGAGAAAGTCTAAATTTTCTTGTTTATAGAAGCTAAGATGCGGGAAGAGATGTTATCACGTTAACGTGTCTTACATGCTACTAGTGGCCTTCGCCCCCTGCTCCCTAACGCTCGCCAACCCCCGAAAATTGCTACACAATCTTATATGGTTTGCTTCGCAAACCAAGCTAGCTTCGCTCGCTACTAACCTAGGTACATTGCAAATGCACAAAATTCTAAGAATTCAAAACAGTCATTCAAATCCTTATAACAACTTTTTTTTAAAATAAAAATTACATCTTTTTTGTAAATACTAAGTCATTAAAACAAATTTGAATTCAAATCAATGACATGTAATTCGATAAACCTATTAGAAATGTGCTATAGTATAAAATCTTAAGATAAAATTTCTAAAACTGATATCTCTTTAAAAAGGTTAAAATTTTGGTTATAATTAAGTCAATTAACAATTGAAATAAGTGAATTGCAATGGAAAAATAACCTGCATAAACAAATAAATTCTAGCAAAACAAATGAATTCGTGATATAAATCAAAAATCGTCAAATAAATTCGTAATATATAAATTCGTGAAAAAAAAGCGCTTTCGACAAAATACTAAAATAGAGATCTATCGACAAAGACTACTCACTTCTGCCTAGCTTATGCTCTCTCTCTCGTTATTTCAGTTTTTAAAAGCGCTATATGTTGAGGCATCTCAGCTAGATTTGGCATGTGACATTTTTAGCGGCAATCATTGGTCGCTTTTCTAGCGTTGCCAATCGGGGAGTTGTAATGAGGTTCTTTTTTGTCGCCGTGTAAGAGAAATATATATATAGATTGGCATTTAATATTTATAGTGGTAGTTACACCACATTACTCCCCTTCCAGAATTTTATCTGTGATACAATTCGATGAAGGAATACCACTACTTGAATCATGCTATTTATACCAATTTTGCTCATCATATTTTTTCTTCATTTTTTTTGTTTTTATATCAATTCTCTCATTATTATTGTTTCCCTTTCCTTATGGTATATCGCTCATTATTTTTGCCCTTTCATTTTTTTTGTTTATTGACCGGGGAACTTTATTTATTTCACCGGATTTTTCTCTCTTTATTCACCGGATTTTTCTCTCTTTAATTTTAGTTTCGTATGAAAGAAAAAATTTTTAATAAAGTAACTAAAAGAAAATTTTTCTTTGCTGTCCTAACTAGGAATTGTTTTTAAAAATAATTTTTTTTTATGTTACTTGTTTCTTTCATTACAAAACTTATTTCAAATACCGCTGATTTTAAATCTATTTAGCTATACATTTTAAAAGCATTACAAATCTCCGTTTTACTAATGATGTATATGAGTTAAATGGTCAGCGTAATACATTCATAATTTTGAATTTGTTTGACGGATTATCTCTCGATTTCTCTTAATGACATATATAAAAATAAAAAGGTTTCAAAAAAACTGCTTCATATATTCTGCTCGTCATGGTCAAATCGACTTATCGCCTCATCAAGTGATTTTGACGGACAATAGGTAATGGTCAAGAAAAAATTTGACCTCCTGGTTTTGATGACAACTCTTACTCAATGAAAATGTTTATTAATATTATTCATCATTTTATGGAACTCGAGAATTAATCTTAAGAAAAGCAACGTTCAAAAACTCATTTTATAAATTTCCTTTGAATATTTTCCAATCTATCTTGCTTTTTTTTCTTTTTATATTCAAGGCAAAATTTGCTTCTCCCGAAGAAAAAAAAGGAATTGAATAGTTTGAAGAAAATTGGTTCAAATATAATTCCGGTGATTGGCACGTATAAAATGATGATTTTCTTCTTTTCACTTTTTAGAGTGAAAAGCGTGTAGTACTAGTAAGTAAAAAAATTATTTTTGAGTACGAGAACATCCCATGATTTACGCATAAGACTGGAAATAGTTTTATCTAGGAAATAACTTTATCTAGTACTGGAAAGTTATTTAGTAATTTAATCTAGTATCCTGCTGGAAATAATTTTATCTAGCACTTTAAAATTATCTAGTAATTTCATCTAGTATCCTATTGGAAATAATTTTATCTAGGAAATAACTTTATCTTGTACTGGAAAATTATATATTAATTTTATCTGGTATCTAACTGGAAATAACTTTATCTAGCACTGGAAAATTATCTAGTAATCTTATCTAGTATCCTACTGGAAATAATTTTATCTAGGAAATAATTTTATCAAGTACTGTAAAATTATCTATTAATTTTATCTAGTATCAAACTAGAAATAATTTTATCTAATACTGGAAGTACTTTGATTTAAAATTATCTATTAGTTTTTTCTAGTATCCTACTTGAAATAATTTTATCTAGCACTTTAAAATTATCGAGTTATTGGAAATAATTATTTTAAACTATTGGAAATAATTTTATCTAGGAAATAACTTAATCTTGTACTGGAAAATTATCTATTTTATCTAGTATTCTACTGGAAATAATTTTATCTAGTACTGGAAAATTATCTATTAATTTTATCTAGTATCCTACTGGAAATAATTTTATCTAGCAGTGGAAAATTATCTAGTAATTTTATCTGATATCCAACTGGAAATAATTTTTTCTAGTACTGGAAAATTATCTATTAATTTTATCTAGTATTCTACTGGAAATAATTTTATCCAGGAAATAATTTTATCAAGCACCGGACAATTATCTAGTAATTTTATCTAGTATCCAATTGGAAATAATTTTATCTAGTACTGGAAAATTGTCTGGTAATTTTATCTAGTATCCAATTAGAAATAATTTTATCTAGTAGTGGGAAATTATCTATTAATTTTATCTAGTATTCTACTGGAAATAATTTTTTCTGGGAAATAATTTTATCTAGTACTGGAAAATTATCTGGTAATTTTATCTTCTATCCTACTGAAAAAATTTTTTTCTAGTGATTTCTATTAGCACAAAATAATAAGATATTTTCTTAAGGTAATTTAAAGGGATACTTTAAACTATATTGAACTACTGAACAGACTATGTAACTTAAAATAATTGAGAGATTTTCTATTTTTATTGGTTGTCTCCCGAAGTTTTTCGGGTGCTACTAGACTTTCAGATGAAAACTGAAAAAAGCTCCTAAATCTGGAAAATATATTTTCTTCTTTGAAACTCTTTCATGATTCAGACTTATTCAATAAAACCATTTTTCAGAAACGGATCTGGCAAACTACTCGAAATTTGATAAAAATATATAAACTCTAAATTTTAATAACTAAATTGTAGTGGACTGTTGTTTACCAGCTAGCAGAAAGCTTTTATTTAAAATCAATAATCAATCAATAATGAGTTAACAGTGAGTGCCAATGCTAACGTCCCAGCTTATTGCGTAATTTGAACAAGCGCTCTTAGCTGGATTTTAAAAATTTACATAGTACGCAGAGAACACAATACGAAGAGAAATTTAATGAGGAGCTTACTATGAATACTCAGACAAAATGTTTGTGATCAGGGGTCTGTCTAGGGCAAATTTACTATCTTTTAGCTGTACTTTCTCAAATTCAACTTAAGGAAAAACGGTATTTTCACAAAATACTTTGAAAGAGACCAAGCTCTAAGATTCTCTTGTACGGGGGTTCTCTTTCTTAAAATTTGTTGTTTTATTCCCGTAAAAACAAGCTCTGGGTTAATTACGCATTTCAATTTGCAATGAAACCGTCCATTGGATTGCTATTATGATTGCTTTTCCGAGGAAAAAGCGCTCTACGAATACGTAACGCATGCTTGGTCAGATACTGCTGTGTGTTAAGCCTAACTGATTGCTTGCTTCATATTATAGCGAGTTTTTTAAAATGAAGTGATGAAGTTGTCCCTCTGTAAAGTTTACAAGAAGTCGAAATTAGAACTATTATTTCAAACATTATTCTAATTTTATTCTAATAGACCTTTATTTTTTTATGTAAATTGTTTTTCTCTGTGAAACTCTTTTTTGTATGACCTAGTCTAAAATGAAAATAACTAATAAACAATAAACATAATGAAACAAACGAACATAACATAATAAACAAACGAACATAACATAATAAACAAACGAACATAACATAATAAACAAACGAATGAAAATAAGTTTTAGGGCTAGTACTGTTAAACGTACGTTTTTATTAAATTCAAGTTAAAATTTGACTGTGGACGATGGATTTTCATGAATTTTTAAATTTGGATACAATTTTAAGCCCAAAATTTTACAAAAGCAAAATTGTTTTTGAACATATGGGACAAGTATATGTATAGAAATTTACCAGTCATAAATAATTTTTATTTGCAGAGACAATTTTTGAAAATATTTTCTTATTTTACCATATTTTTGTGTTGAATTTTCAATATAATTTTTAATTTTCACAACTTATGTCTAAATTTTCACAAAATTAGGTACCTGTTGAAAAACCTAGACAGACCCCTAGTGATAATCAGAAAGTTTCTCTAAATTGGTGTCCAACAGACCGAACGTTATCAACTGAATGGAATGGATTCGTTTTTAGGAATTATCGTTATTTCTAGTTGATAAGAAATGGCCATTAATTTTACTGATCTCTGCGTTAATCTTTATAGGCTATAACTTCAAAGCTGTATGAAAAAATATGCAATTGTCAAAAACTGCAATTGCCAATTTAAAAATAACTACAAATATTGGGATTGAGAAACAAAACACTAAATTTTCTTAAATCTAAAACTGAATAATAATCTCGATAGGGAAGTAAAAAATTTAACTGAATTTCGCTCATATAGAAAACCTTTTTTTAGTTCTCTCTATGAAGAGGAACAAGACTCTAATCTAATACCGAAATTTTCTGCAGTAAAAAATTAATTCTAAGAAATGTTTTTATAACCATCCGTTGTACAGCCGACCTAATTTCGAGTTGACGACCATCAATGTTAAACCTTGTTATTTCAGACCCATCCAGAAGACAAGGAACAAATTTTGGGACAGACTAGCTTTCATGGAGGATATTTTGTTAAAACAAACATCTGCTTTGCATAGAGAGAAAACCCACTTACTGTTAGCCCGAAGTCAAAGGTATTCTAACCCATAATCCGTCTACCAATTACACCAATTTTGTGGTTGGGGCAAGCTAGGTGCGGAAGTCACATCGATCAGCCTTAGCTAGGAGTCGAAACTGGGTCACTTCTTTTAGGAAGCGAGCACTCTATTCCTATAAAACGTCACGACTTCTCTTTAAAGGGTTTTATAACCGTCTTTGACCAGCCAACCCAGTTTCTGAGTTTACGTCAACCGTTGTTCAACTCCTGTAGCTTTATAATTTTGGACGCAATCCAGAAGACAAGGAACCTCTGGGTTTTTGAGAAATACTGAATCCTCCAAGTGTTGGGAGAAATTTACCTTCGTGGAGTACATTTTGATGAAAGTAACCAGCGTTTCCATTACATGCAGAGGGAAACCACGAAAACTTTTCACGGTCAGCCTGACGACAGGGGGATTCCAATCCATTATTCATATACCACTGAGGATATCTTACGCCAGCACTGCTGTCTGTCCGAGTAGGGTGTGGAATTCATATCGACCAGCTATCTCTGGGATTCGAACCCGGGGAACATCATAGGGCAGCGGGTACTCAATCCCCTGAGACTTCATGGCTCTTTCTAAGGTTATGAAATTTTTTGTACCCTCTACATGCAAATTGGGATTATTATTTTTGTAATGACTTATTTCAAATTAGAATTTGCACACTATAGCCGCCTAAATTTCACAAACCTACAATGATCTACTTACAGGTCTAGGGTGGTCATGAAGAAGTAATTGCCAACAAAAAGATTCTTAATATATTTCAGATCATTTGACTTATTGTTTCGATTGTATTTTTAAACTTCGATTGAAAATACTTTTTTCCAATTTCAGTGTGTAATAGCTTTAACTATGCATTAATTTATTAGCCTACAGAAAAAAATCATGTAATTTTAAGTATACATTTTTTATACGAGTTTTATATTATTATAAAGTTTAATAACTAGTTTTGAGTCAAATGTTTTTCTAGCTGATGTCTTAACTTCCTTCCGTTGTTTCGAATAAAGATTTTTAGCCAAAAGGCACTCAAAATAACGACATATTTGAAGGTGACAACTCAAAAACTTTAAAATAGTTTTGTTTGACATAAAGAAAACGTTCACACTTTAAAGAGTTGAAAGAAAAACCTTCGATGTTCTTTAAAAAAGTGTCACCATATTTATATATGTTTGCGAAGTAGTGATCTATATATTTGATTTAATAATAAATAATTTTCATTCTGTTAAGTAAATCTAAGTTATTTTACGTTGTAAAATGTAACTCTGTATATATGCTTCTGACGATATAAAATTAAATTCGACATCAAAACTAAAATAATATTCCTTAACGCCAAATAAAAGATTTTTTTTCATTTCCTTCCCCCCTCTCTTTTTTTCTTTTTTTTTACAACAAAGCTTTAATGGAAACGAAACATCCTTCCGGGAGCAAAATTGGCATTTTTAGAAACTTAAATTCTTTTTATTTCTTAAGCCCTCCGGGATTTTTAGAGGAGAATAAAATGGGTCCTCAGATTTTAGGAAATGAATTTCGTCGAAAATAGTTCAGTTTTTTTTTTATAGTTTATTTAAATTTCTGCTTTTTTTTATTTATTTGCAAGGGATTTCAAACTACCCATTTTTACTAGGCTATGGTTCCAATATTAATTGAATTTGAAATTTTTTTAACGCTAAGAAAGTGGTTCGAACAATTTTCATGGGGAAAAAACAAACAAATAAGCTCTTTTTTAAAGAATAATATAAAAGTATCAATGAAGCATTATTTCCACGAGTTTGATGGAGCGTTGAAAAAAAATTATTACAAACGAAAATTACAATGACAAACCTTTGAACATAATTTCAAAATTCCTTTTAACAATGGAGATTTAAAATTTATGCTTATTTGTGATTGCAAACTATATTTAAGCGAAGGAAAAATAAAATTTTCCCCTAAATCAGAGTTATTTCATGCTTTTTTTAGGCCTTTATTTTTATATTTGGAATGCATTTATAATGGATATATGTAGTGTGATGTGTCTACACACGCTACATGTACCCATAACATATGTGTCTACCACTACAAAAATAAAATTCCAATTTATTAGTATATAAGACATGTTAACTAGATTCTATGGGTTTCCTTTTCATAGATGAAAGTTGACATGGTCAAAAACACTCTTATCCCCACATGGGTGACCTTCGGACGTGATGTGAACATATTACCTTGAAAGAAACTCCCTCTTCGATCTGAACACTCCTACTTCGATGGATTGTCCCCATTGAGCAGTTGACTTGCTACTTGTGACTGTGACATTATCCACCTCTTCTCACTGTTGCTGCTCAGTCTCGATCACACACAGCGTCGGTCTGTATACACTCAACTGCTAATGGCAACACAGGAATAACCACGAACCGTGATCGTAATACAGCTCTCCCCGCTTCTCACAAAAACAGCAATGAATCAACTAGTGGTATCCCGTTCATCGAATTTTATAACAGATAAAATTCTGGTGGGGGAGTACTGTAGTGTGTCTACCACTACAAAAATATAATTCCAATCCACTATATATGACATATTAACTCGATTCTATGTGGGGGTACCTTTTCATAGATGAAGGTTGATATTGTGGATAGCTACCATCCCTACAATGTGATTAAAAAAAATCCCAACTTTTTTCTAATTTTGAAAAGATTCTAACGTTTTCCCCTTCATTTTAAAGCGAAAAAAAGGGTTCAACTTGAAGATATAGGGATTTTAATAAAAAGATATTTGATAAGGTGTACAGTGTGAAATCCAAAATAAATGCAATAGGTCAATGTTTTCGTTATTCATATGAAATTCACCAACATTCTCTACTCAAAAATTCTCGATAGTCTTCACGATAGATTGAGATATCGTTAATTTGATATTTATCGTAAGATAATTCTCGAAACATCATAGGAAATTATATTTTCAGATATCTATTTTATAGCACTTCACTCATCAAAAATCGCTCGTTCATCGTTTTTCCATTTTATTTATAAAATAATATAATTTTATGTCAGATTGTTTTTTGTTATTTCAACAAAATAAAGATGGCGCCCTTTCCCACCGAAATTATCGCAAAAAACTTTCCTTCCAGTGGCCATTAATCATTTTTTTATGTAAATTTAAAGGTTGGGTTTATTTTATTTATCTTATCATATTTCTTTTACGTGGCATAACAAACTGGGGAATTTATCTATTGATAACACTATAGCTATTATTCATTTAGTTAGTTTTTTCAATTTCTACTATTAATTCACTCTCTATATATATCTTGTTCAAATTTTCTATCGTCAATAAAAGACTTTTTATTCATCTACTCCAGGGATGGCGAACCAATGGCACGCGTGCCATTCTTCAGCCATTCATGGCACGCGACACAATATTTTGGGCACACCACCGATCACAATTGTTATTGCACTATGAATTGTTATTACACAAATGTTATTACACTATGAAGCTTATGTGACAATTAAATTAAAATTCACAAAAAACAAACAAAATAATAAGCAATTATTAATGAAAAAATTAACAATTAATGCTAAAAAAACAATTAATAGCCATGAAAAACAAGCTAACATTAAATAACTAGCAAAAAAATCAACAGTCCTGCTTAAACTAGTATCTTACAACCTAATATAAGTTATTTGTCATTTAATTTGCAACAACAGAAGTCACACTGATGTTACTTTAAGTTGAATTGCGCGTATAACTGAGACATTGCAAAATGTATTTTATTTTCAATGTAAATAGTTTTGAGTTGATATTAATTAGTATTATTATTTTCCTAATAATCATGAAGTCAAAATTATTTGACGGCATGTCTGTGATTTCATTAAACAATTTTTTAGAAAAAATATCACGTTGGTGTATAAAGGTTCGCCACCCCTGATCTACTCAAATTCAAATAAATTTTTTTAAACTTGTTGTGGGTGATACTTGATGTTAATACAGTTTTTCAAATATTAATTCATTTCATTAAAAAAGGGAAGAGCGAAAAACGAAATTGTTTTAAATTTTACTATAAGAGATTCATTTTTTCACACATTTTAAAGATAACATCAGTGATTATTTCTAACTTATAGCTCTATTTGAACAAAAAAATAGTTTATTGCGCTCATTTAAATATTTAATTATTTTATATTCGTTGTGTCAGATAAATTTAATAAAGAACATGACGTGGTAGCACGTGTAGTCCACGTCACCCAATTTATACTTTTATAGTTATTTGATACCACGCCCCTTTTTTTTCAGTTCCTACTTATTAGTTCACTACTCTCCCTATTATCTTGTTCAAATTTTCAATCGTTAATAAAATACTTTTTTATTCATCCACTCAAATTCAAATACATTTTTTTTAAAACTTGTAGTGGATGACACTTGATGTTAATACAGTTTTTTCAATTAATTAATTAATTAATTAAATTTAATTAATATTCGTTTTATATGGGAGAAATAAATTGCAATTATTTAATAAAAAGTAACTAAAATAAAAATTTTCTTTGTTGATGTAAGTAGGAATTGACTTTAAAAAATGTCTTTTTGTATTACTTGTTTTACGTCTTGAGTAGGGGAGAGTGGGGTCAATTGTAACAGGGTACGATTGTAACAGAGCAAAAATTTCGAGTGTCGGGTTCTAGATTTGGTTCCTAGGTGGCAAACAAGATGTATTTAA
Organism: Parasteatoda tepidariorum; assembly: GCF_982258835.1. NCBI lineage: Eukaryota > Metazoa > Arthropoda > Arachnida > Araneae > Theridiidae > Parasteatoda > Parasteatoda tepidariorum. The sequence goes on from NC_141758.1 coordinate 106,167,812, forward strand.
TAAATTTACATGTGCACCCTTGCTGACAACCATTTTTATGTACTTTTGTAAGAGTTACATCACAAAAGATATTTTCACGCTACGGAAGTACTTTTTTTGGTATTAGAATATTATATTGTAACAAAGTAATTTTGTTTAAACAAATAAAAATTATTAACCGAATATGTAAGTGGACACCTTATTAACATTTCAATAAAAAAAAGTTTAGTTTTGTTAATTACCTAGCATTGTTTTTAACAAATGAAGCTGAAATGGCGTCTTGGGGACGATTTTAACAATAAGTAAAGGGACAATTGTAACAGCTGAAAATAAATAATCTTGTGTTTACAAACCATTACATAACTCTTTAAGAACCACTAATAGTTTCCTATATCATTTATATTATGTTGCATGTGTATTATTTTATTTGTCACCTTTCACAGCATAAATTAATATTTTTAACCCCTTAAAGTTAAAAGTTTAACCCTTTAGATCTCTGCTCATTATTATTTTTACTCCTAAAATATCACTATTATTTTGATCAATAAAAAATATATCACAACTATGATAATATGTATAATTAACTGTGTTTTAGTTGAATTTATGAACTGTTACAATTGACCCCGTAAGTGGGGACAATTATATCAAGTGCACGACTGTCGAAAATTGTTAATAACTGATATAATAACATTTAAAATAAGGTATTTATTTTCTTTCTAGTAGAGGATAGTCTACTTTACTCGTCTGTCAATTAATACTAATAATATATTGGATTATTTGTTAGTTAAAAATAGTTAAGTGAAAAATGTTACAATTGAACTCACTCTCCCCTAATAATTAAGTAAAGATAAAAAAAATCATACGTTATTTATTTATGTAGATTCATTTTGTTAGGTTGTCTTAAATAATAATTTAAGTTGTGTTGAATAGTTAAATATATATTTAGAATAATTGTTTTAGAAATACTTGAGGGCTAAGCCCACTGTCTTCTGACGATCACCAATCCCTATAATTTCTTCTCAATAATTGCTGTTTTTTTTATATAAAACAGTTGAAATGGTTCAACAAAAAATATGCGTATGTTTTAAAAAGAACACTAGTTTCTCTACTTCTTATGTTCAAATATTTCCCTCCTTTATGATACTATTAAAATCTATTAGTGAAAATAAATCATTTTTTTAAGTAATAATTTTTTAAAATAATATTTACAATTCGCGATCGCAATGAAGTATAGGGGGCGTTGGTGTAAGAGACGAATAGCTGCGACTTCTATATGAACAGTTATTCAGTTGCTCTGGAGGCGTCTTTAGCGTAGCGTGTAGTATTGTAGCGTTTCTTCTTTATTGTGGTTTATTCAATTTAAAGAAAAAAAAATATGTATCTTCTTATTAGAGTTAAACCCTAATCTAGAAAGGCCTATTTAAACTTTACATTCCATAGTTTTATGAATCATATGACTTAAAACATTAAAATATGCGAAGACATAAGCCCATAATTTTATATAATTCAATTTTGCAAAAAAAAAGTTTTTTTACAATTTTTATCAAAGTTTTAAATGTCAATAAAAATCATTATTTATAAAATAAAAAACGCAAAATAAAGAGTGCTTGCGAAAAAAAAAGCGATTCTAAGAATTCCTCAAATTAAAATAAAAAACTTTCATGATTTTTTTAATTCTTAATTGGACGTAGACAACCATTCTATAGAGAAATATCATCAAATTAGAAAAAAAAATTATTTACAAGTAAATATTTGATTCTAAAAATCATAACACTTCCCAGATTTATAAATCCGGAGAATTCCAAAATGATATGTTCTTCGCTTGAAAACTTTATTCTCAAATAATATATGCATAGTTTATAACTTCATTACTTTAAGATGACACACCGCACAATAAAATTTTATAATTGCAAGATCTCGATATGAATTTCAATATGTAACTTTAAAACAGGATAGCTAAATTCTAGTTGAAATTTATCATTCAAAATTAAAAAATACTTACCAAAAAAAAAAAAAAAAAAACGATAAAAATGTATTAATAAACACAAATGATACTATTTCAAATAATTTGGATAATTTTTTACTGTTTTCCGAATTATGTAGATACAGAAATATATACTATTCTATTAGGAAAAAGAATATTCTATAACTATTGCAGTTCTGCACTTTCGGAAAACATTTATTCATTGAAATAAAGTACAAAATGTTGACTTTACTCTGATCTGTAATGAATTGAAGACAAAAAAAATTTATTTTACCATAATACACACATCTGTAACAACATGCGATCACGAAATCGAAAGTTATGTTATTGATAATAGAGGGGTAAAAAATATTGAGAAATTCTTCAAATGTTGGACGCCTTCTGTTTCAGCACCGATGTTCTGGGTCGTTTTTCAGCCTTAAGAAAATTTGCTTTTTATTTGCAGCTCAAAAAATGTCTTCCTTTTCTGCTAATGCAACATGAATAATTAATGAGGAGTTCAAATTGTTGCAGAATCTATTTCGCAATTTCATTAATCCCAAACATTCAAAAACATTTCAATTGCACAAAATAGTGGAAATGATGTCTTGCATTGCGGGATTTAAAAAAAAAGAGAATAAAAATACTGTATGTGAGTATTTAGGAGCTATCCCAATCTCTATAACGTTTTCACTTTATAAGAAATTGAAAATGTTTTTTCTCTTGATAAAGCATTTTTATTCATTGGAGCGAAGAGTGTAATCCCATTCTTTTGAAAAATGAAATTCAAATATCCTCCAGAATATTTTTGTTTTGTTGAGACTACTCGAATAACTTATTTTCTTTGAACATCATAAAAGAACTTTCGATATATAGGTCTTACTGAAAGATGGATGTTTATTATCATCGTGAATTTACTATTCTAAAACCTAAAATTTCACAATAAAGGCTCTAAGGTCTGTTGCCAAGAAAAATAAAAATACAATGTAAGGCTTTTTTTCCTTGGCAGGCTTAGTTTTAAACTATTATAGTAACTCAACACTGGGAAAATAGAGTCGTTATAAAGTAAATATTTTCAGAATATTTTTCTTCAAAAAATTAATTTTATATTTCTTAATAAACTCTTCTCACAACTCGTTTTATGAACTAAATAAAAATAATTAAAGTCAATGAACTACTACACGAAAGCATGTAGTCTAAATGAAAATTATGAATCATTGAACGTTTGTAGACTTCACGAAGGTTATAAAAATCAATAAACGTTTTGTAGACTGCATGAAAGTTATGAATCAGTGAACGTTTCGTTGACTACATGAAGGTCATTAAAATCAATAAACGTTCTGTAGACTGCATGAAAGTTATGAATCAATAATTGTTTTGTAGACTGCATGAAAGTTATGAATCAGTGAACGTTTTGTAGACTACATGAAAGTTATTAAAATCAATAAACCTATTTTTGTAGACTGCATGAAAGTTAAATCAATGTACGTTTCGTAGACTTCATGAAGGTTATTAAAATCAATAAACGTTTTGTAGACTGCATGAAAGTTAAATCAATGTACGTTTCGTAGACTTCATGAAGGTTATTAAAATCAATAAACGTTTTGTAGACTGCATGAAAGTTATGAATCAGTGAACGTTTCGTAGATTTCATAAAGGTTATTAAAATCAATAAACGTTTTGTAGACTGCAAGAAAATTATGAATCAGTGAACGTTTCGTTGACTTCATGAAGGTTATTAAAATCAATAAATGTTTAGCAGACTGCATGAAAGTAATGAATCAATAAATGTTTTGTAGACTTCATGAAAGTTATTAAAATCAATAAACATTTCGTAGACTTCGTGAAAGTTTTTAAAATCAATAAACGTACAAGAAAGTTATAAATCAATGAACACTTTATAAACAGCGTTTATAAAGTTATTAAAATAAATTAACGTTTTATCAACTACATAAAACGTTCATTGATTTAAATAACTCTTATCTATTACGTTTATAAAGCTATAAGAATCAATGAATAATTATGTTTCAATATTTTCTTGATTGTAAAAATCAATCAAGAAAGGTTACCTTTTCAAGTAATGAAAGGATTATATCATAAAACCCTAAGATTCAATAAAACTATGTGGGTTTTTTTTTTGTCTCTAATAAGTTTTGCTCCATTTGCAGTTTTTAACCTTATTTTTTTAGTTTCATTCAATATTAATATCGTACAGACAGTAGTGTAGTTTACTGAAATTTGCCCAAGAAAAAAAATAATAAAATAGAAATTCACCAAATTTTGAATGTTAGGAAAATTACTAGAAGGCCAGGAAAAGGACATATTAGCTTAGAAGTTAAGAAAACAGTCATTTTTAGCAAATAGCCGAGAATCAAATTCAACTTAAGAAACTCAAAAAAACAAAGTTGAAAAATTAATTTTAACTTTTTGTGTAAATAAATTCCGAAAATAATTATTGTGAACAATTTGAACATACTGTTTCTTCTCTGCTTCTCGTTTTTTTTTTTCAGTTTAATTTTCCTTGATTGTTTTTAGGTCCTATGTTTTGAAATAACGTAGTAAAATTAATTTTATAATTTAGATTGGAAATTTTTTTATTATATTATTTAAATTTAAAATATTTCAAATCATTTTATTTTACAACTTTATTACATTCTTTAATTTATACACCCAAGAACAGTTTATAAACTATGACAGAATTAAATTGTACAGTGATGTTCTTTGCTTATCCTTTATATTATAACTATTTGTGTTTTGAAAAGAAAAATAACCTGAAACCTTTGCGTTAGATGAACCATGAATTGTTTAAATTAATTCTTTTATCCACTGTAGAAAGAATCAAAAATGTTTTTGTTGTTTATATGTACAGAATAAAATTGTGTATAATATTCAATCATTGGAAAAATAAATAACTTTGATTACATACAAGCATATTACAATCTTACAAAATCCGGGGGTCCCGCAGTGGACTGATCGTTAAGACACGGTTCTCATTAGATCACCGAAGTCAAGCATCACTGGCTGCGGTCTGTGTGCGGGTGGGTGACCCACTTGGATCAGTCTGCGTAGGGACCGAGGGTGTGCGGTATTGGTCCTCGTTAAACTGTGCTACCGTAAAGTGCTCGACTTCGCGCGCAGGTCGTCGGGCTACCGAAGCGGGGGTGCCATCCCTTCCGCAGAGGATCAAAATTGTGATGGCATATCTTAGGATCATCCTCCGGGATGTTTCCCAGACCGTCGCCAATAGCCCATTGTGCAGCTCTAGTGCGACGTAAATTAACAACAACAACATAATCTGGGTTTTAGGTTAATATTTGCTTTCCCTCTTTACATTATACTGTTTAAAACGTTTTCTGGTAACTGGCATTCATAAGCCAGTATAATGACAATTTTCCATTTTTCAGCATTTAACTTTAATTTAACATTTAGGTCAAAGAGGTTTATACATATATATATATATATATATATATATATATATATATATATATATATACATAAAAATAAGGAATTTTAAAATTTTATTTGAATAGTTTATTAGTCAAATTGCAACTCAAAAAGAACAATATTAGTCTATAACAAAATGATATTTTCTTTTAATTTTTCCACATTTATCTCGACACGTTTTTCAACTTTTTTTTAAAAATTATTAGAATTTCTGAGCTTCCTAAAATTAGACATCTGTTGGGGGCGATGACCTTCTCGCTCGACGTAAATTGCATTCCTACGAACTATTTCTTGATGGTCGCTAAATCTGGTAATTAATATGGAAATCGACATTGAAAATGAGAGTCAACGTGGCTCCCAATTTTATGCAATCAGTTATTTCGTGTAGTCTGTCCATCATTTCAGAGAGAATCACCCCCGAAGGATGGTCATCATTGGTAGATATGCATAGTATTAAATTAAATAACCTTTCAATGATCACATTTCACACATTCATTCTTAATGGTTCAATTTTAAAAATGCAAATTAATTTACGCAATCAATGTTTTAAGTTACGAAATGAGATAACAAAAACAAACTTTCCCTGAATAAACATGATTAATGATTTTTTATAAATTCAAAATATATGAAGTAGCCCCTTTATGTTAATATCACTTTATGCAGATTTTCCCATATCACATGCACTTAATTATAAAATTCGTGTAATTCCACTCAAAAAATAATTTTTAATAATTATATATTCATTATTTAATAATATTCGAAAATTTTATTGATAAGGTATTTTAATTTTTCCATTGTTTAAAAGATATTTCATTATTCATTATTTCTGTTATATTTCATTATTTTAAAGATATTTCATTATTTATATTATATTTCATTATTTCAAAGATAGTTTTAGTAATAAAACACAAAATTTGGCTGAATAATTCTAGAGAAGTTGAATTTTAAACGTAAGACTTTTTTAAAATTTAATAAAACAATAAACCGTGAATTTGCAAAAAAAAAAAAGAAAAAGGTTTTTATGCAGAGAAAGTATGTTTTCGTGTCTGATTTCGAAAAATTAAACTGCTCCAATTATGTCAAGTACGATCGTTAAACTGTTAAGATTGAGTTTTAATTCGATCATTAGATCAAAAGTTATCCGGGGTGTTTACCTTTTATGTTGAGTACTGTACAACCACTTCTTAACGGTTTCGAACGCAGATGTGTCATGACCGACTCTGCTCTGATCTGTTTTGTGATTTTAAAGTAGAAGTGTTTAATAAATAAAAGCGCGAAATCCTTTTGTTTAAATAAACATGTTTTAACACCTTGCCAGTGCCACAGGAATCCTGATCGGGGCAACTACTACGGGCAGTATTTGTGATGACTTCGGGCAGGAGGAAAAGTAACGTTTCTATTTTGTGAAGCCCGATATGAGTTTGTTTCTACTTTAGGATAATTAATTCTCTATCTTCATAATAGATGGCATTAGTGGTATTGGTTTTTCACCGCTTACTACTTTAGTCGAGGGTGGGAAATGTGGGTGGGGATTTGGGGATATACCATACTGTAAAAGATTTGTAAAATTTATGTATTGAAAATTATATTGTTGTGTTTTTATATTATATTATACTAGTTATATTATATTTAGCTTCAAAAGTTTGTTTGATTTGCTCTAACAGAATGAGATGTGTGTGTAATCCAGTACTTTTTTATGTGTATGCAAAAATTATAAATACAGTAGTTATTGCATTTAAAACTTTATTTTTCTAATAAAAAACCATTTTCTAACTTTTATAATAGTATAAAGAACAAAATTAAACAGTAAAAAAAATTCCATTTTTGGTCCATTTTTCTGAAATAGATATGTTTTAATAACAATTGAATGACGATAAGAAAACCTTTACAATTTTATTGAACGATTCTCGTTATATATTTTATTAATGAACTGGTCTTTTTTGAAACAAAATCATCGTTGCATCAAAATAATTGATTTCCATAGTGCGATTCCGGACTTATTTCTGCCCAGGTGGTACACGACTCACGAGACACCGACATTAAAAATACCCTTGTCAATTACTATGCCAACAATGAAAATAATTTAAAAAAACAACTACATTCACAGAAATTCTGTTAATTCGGTAAAAAAAATCTTCCTTTTAAATGGGTGCATACTTCGGATTGTAGTTCGATGTTATTTCGATTGAGTATGAACTCTCGTTTGGCAATACGTTCTGCTTTCTAGTAGTCAAGGAAAATGGGTGCAATTATTCCACGCAGGGCTTCGGTTAAAATTTGAACATTCAAACTAGTAGGAAAATAATGAAACTTTTAATTAAAACAAGATAAATTTTGATTTTAGTAATTAGAAAAAATATGTCATCAGGCGTTGGAATTTGAAATTGGAAAGAGGTTAAAAATTTTTTATTCTACCGAACATACGCGAATAAATAAAAGTAAAGTAGCTAAATGATTTCAAATCCATTTTGTGGCAATCAATCGATACGAGAAATAATAACATTTATGTTGAACACATTCCTTACAAAAGTTCCCCTAAAAATAAATTAAGATAACACACAACATTAAACGTTTCAAAAAACAATACATTACATAGAACAAAAAAAAGTACGAATGTTTTATTACTTAAGATAACACACAACATGAAATGTTTCGAAAAACATTACATAGAACAAAAAAGTACGGATGTGTTATTACTTTTGCCCATTTGAAAAAAGTCTTTCAAATGTTATTAAGTCAACACCTAGAATGAATGACGCATCATTGGGAACATCAAAGAATCTGTAGTGGTTCCATGGTACAGGAAGTGATTTGCGATGTCACAGTTTGATGTTGGCGACGTATTATAGAACCTGCGACGCTTATGTAGGGACCTTTAATTCTCCGCCTCGTTTTTCCACACGACAGCATTATTTTGAAAGCTCTTCTAAACTAGAAAATAGAAATAATCCTTATTTTTCATATATTTGTCAACTACAGTGGTGTAAATAATTAAGAGAATTTGCAGACTTGGTCGATTATCTCTAGAACTACTGGACAGATTTTAATGAAATTTGATGTGTACATACATTGATACATTACAAAACAAATAACCATTCAGCAATTGTAATACACACGCATGATCGTGCGTTAACACTCGTTGGAGTAGAAACGTTTGATTGTATGCCCCCAGGACAATTCAGAACAATTGCCTCAAGACAATTAAGAACAATTACCACAGGAAATGATTAACTGCCTTATTTCAAGTATGAAATCGCGCTGAAAGACCTGTATATCTGTATGAGGGGACCATAACACTTTATTAACCCTTTTTTTTTGTTTATTTTGCAACCGCTGTTTCATACCTTCCGACTCCAACGAGTGTTATGCACGATCATGCACGTGTATTACAATTGCTGAATGGTTATTTGTTTTGTATTGTATCAATCATATCCAATTTCATTATAATCGGTCCAGTAGTTCTAGAGATAATCGACCAAGTCTGCAAATTCTCTTAATTTCTTTCACCAGTGTATTTACTTTATAGTTAATGTGGGGAAAAAAGTCGAAATGTTTCAAGCGTTTAAACACGACTTTTATGCTTAAGACACGTGAAATATATTTTTACTTTTATTAATGTTGGGCATGGAGGATATGAAATCGTTCTTTGACACGTTTGACAACTCCGCCTACATAAACTCGCCCCTTCTCTCTTCCAGATGGTCAATCCAACGCTCAAACTCAAATTTTTGCTGTTTAATGGCACAAAAGCCGGAATAAGCTTTACTACGCCAAACTTAACGAGCGATTAATTCTCGCTTGGGCCGGATCACGCTATTGGTCGAAAATGACATCACTGTTTGGGGAAGGGACTTGCTGTGTATTGCATAGTATTTTAGCGACCGATCTTGATTTGGCGACAGATTTAATATTTAGTTTTCAAATGAGCTCAATTTACACGTGGTATTAATGTTGAGTAATAAAGACAATATTCACATTTCGCACAGTTTTGTGGTAATTTTTTATTAGAATCTAAGTAAGTGAAATTAAACTATACTGCTTTTACGTCATTGGCAACTGGGGCTGTTCTAGAAATACGGGGGGGGGGGCTAGCCCAGAATTTTGGTCATTACTTTAAACTAAATTTACGTGTTGCAGTTGCTTGATTATGAAGTTTTTAAAATTATTCATAACACAACTAAATTACGATGTATGAGTAAATTTGAGCTTATGTTTATTTCAATTTTTGTTACTTCATAGCTGCAAAAGATAATTCTTAAGGAAAAACAAACAAACAAACAAAAAACGTATTACGGAAAAAAACAAACATTCATTATTTTTATTGTTTTTAGCTTTGATGAATTTAAATCAATTAAAACATAAATATTGTCTGAAATGCTGAAGTAGACATTTACCTTTCTCCCCCACCCTAACGACGACATAATATTACGTAAACATTTACAAGGAATAAATAAATTCCGAGAGAGGAAACTAGGAATTCCGAGCATACGAAATTTGTCGCCAAACTCATACAAACACCAGCCAACAGCCACCATCTCCCTTCCCCCCAACAGTGATGTCATTTTCGACCAATAGCGTGATCCGGCCAAAGTGAGAATTAACCGCTCGTCAAACTTAGTGTGAAAAAGGGTGGGAACGAGTTAGTCAAAAATATTGTCTTTTGTACTAGTTAGCACGATAGCTACCAAACATTGTAATAAACCTTTTCATTCACCTGTCCTTATAATTTGATAAGGGATGCATATTTTCGAGCTGGATACTTCTATTTCAGTTAGAACGTGCTATTTCGAATGACTGTCTATTAACCTCTTATCACGAGTTAACTCGGGTATGTATATATTGCAAATATTTATTATCCCGAGAAAACTCGGGCATAGCGTCAATACGTCTTGTTTTGTCACGTTTTTACTCGGCCTGAAGCAAAGCAAAAAATAATTGGTCACTTTTTGTTTGGGATTTATGTTGTTTGTGGGACTGCAAACGTGTTTTGTGCAATTGTATATGCGATGGTTGCTGAATTTACATAGAAAAAAAAAGAGTAAAAAAAATGGCGAGCGAAAGTGAAAGCAATGCTAGAGATTTTTCAGATTATGAAAATGTGAACATATACAAAGACTGAAATTTAATTTTTTTCATTTGCCCGAGATAATTTGGGATAGTAAGCTGACGGTAAATTAAATATTTTTACGCACAAAAAAAAAATAAAACTTCAATATGGAACTTGTGTATTATGTTTTGGTTTAGTTCCTAGTATTTAGTAATGAAATATAAATAATATGTTGATTTTTGGCATTTTGTTTAAAAAAAAAACTAGTAGGGCAATTCCACGGAAGTGTCAACTTTTAAGTGAATTTTTTTTTTATGAATTGCATATTTTAATTTTAAAAATATCTTCAAAAATAGCCAAAGTCTACATATTGCCGTTTCATTTTTGATAATTTTAAATTTTTTGAATCTGGCAGCATTCTAAAGTAATCACATGGCTGACAAGTGAATTGTTCACATTTGTGCTCAAATTGTTTTCTTGAAAAATACTTTTAAAATAAAAGAAATGTATCTGTCTTTTGCAATATTTTGATAAAAATATGCATATAGTACAAAATTTAAACATTTTAAGTTTAATATATAAAATAAAAGTAACTTCTTTTACGTCATTCCGTCACATGTCTTAATAATGCATAAATTTCCTGAGAACGAAGATAAGATGTGATATTGGCAAGTTAGATATAAAACCTCTTCAGAGACAACCTAATTTTCAAAATGCTGAAATTTTTACTAATTCTTACATAAATATTAATCCTGTTTATCTGTTACATTCTGTTTATCATTTACATATTAATAAAACATATTTTAAATGAAGGCTTTCTTCTAGTCAACTTTTTGTCATTCCGTCACGGTCATTACGTCACAGCAAATAGATGTTAATAACTGCTAGCCAACCTGAGGTTAATATTCCAAATTCACATTTTACATTGCTTACACATTATACTAAAAGTATAAAATAGTTCAGAGAAATAATAGCTGCAAAATTCGCAGAAACTACCAGTTCTAAGCGGCATGCCAAAAGCTTGGTTGCCAAAATGTCATTCCGTCACGCAAATAAAAAGTTCGTAAAATTAAAAGTAAAAAAAGATAGAAAATCCTGTTTTTTTAGTTTATGAAGCGTATTATGCCAATAATAATGATATGCATGAGAAATTTTTTTTAAATTTGATATTAGATACATAGAAACTTCAATTAATTGTTATTTTGCAAGTCAAAATGTCATTCCGTCACATATGGAATTGCCCAGTAAGGAAAGCGATAATTCCTAATTTCCCATAAAATTAGAAAATATCAGAATGATCGAAGAATCAAATCACAATCGAAATAATTTTAGTGCTTCTTTATTCTCTGATAAGGATACGACACTGTCAGGAATCGGAAGCTATTATCTTGATGGAGACGTGTTATTTAGCATTACTGTCAATTACAGTAATTACACACAGTTACCCTGATAGTTAAAAATGTATAAATGAATACTTTAGTTTTTCCCTTAATCTGATAAGGAACACAAGTCGAAATCTGAAGCTTCCATCTTAGTTAAAACACGTTATTTAGCATTACTGAGAATTTAAATAATTACTCCAATAATAACAACGAAAACATTTTATCTCATATAAAAGCACGTAGTTCAAATATCAGCTTTTCTAACTTAATTTAAAGTGGTGATTAATGAAGGCCTTATTTGTCAGCAGTGTAAGTTAATCTGTTTGACAAATGATAGGATTCGAGAACGAAAAGGTGGCGCAGGAAAACTTTAATTTTGAAAGCTGGCAACGCAATTCGGCACCGATGATTAGTTGTGATGCTAATTATAAATCGTGCAGAATCGGAATGTAACATTCAAGTGTCTCCAATGTTTTTTAAGGAACGTATATTTTATTTTATTCATAACCGTCCATAAACAGCCGACCCAAATTTCGAGTTAACGGCTACTAATGGTCAACTCCGTAGTCTTGTAATTTTGAACCCAATTTCGAAGACATGGGAACTCCTGGATCAAGTATTGAGGGAAATGTGCCTTCGTGGAAGACTTTTTTGGTGGAACTAACAGCATTTGCGTTACAGGGGAGGAAAAATACGAAAATCTCCCACGATTAGCGTGCGGGAAGGGGACTCTAACCCATGATCCGTCTACCACTGAGGATATTTTTACGTCAGCATTGTTGTTTGTGCAAGTCCGATCCGGAATTTCTCGTCGACAAGCCATCGCTGGGATTCGAACCCGTTCCACCTCATTGGACGGCGAACGGCTCAGCAGATGTATTTTATATTTTATATCCGCCGTTGAACAGCAGACCCAGTTTTGGATTTACGACTACTAATGTTCAACTACGTAGCCTTATAATTTTGAACCAATGCAGAAGACAAGGAAACTCCTGGATCAGTACCTCAGAGGTATCGATTTGTTAGGGGAATATGGAGGACTTTGCGACTCGACAGATTTAACGTGCATCAGTCACCATTTACTACACGGAGTCTTCGGCCGTCGGGGATCGAACCCACGAACTCTTAGATATGGGCCCAGTGCAATACTAACCACTGGGCCCATGTCCACGTTCTGTAACTGTCCATGAACCGAAACAATACTGATATTCCCCGAGATACTAAACTATTCTACAACAGGCTGAATGCACGCCTTTCAGAAATGAATAGGAAGACAGTTCTACCGCATAAACTGGCTGTTATTTACTTTACTTTAAAAAAATAAAAACCTTCGTTTGTAAGACTTACTTTGATGGACATGGCGTTGTAGAGTATTGGATTGATGGCGCTATTGATGAATATCATTGTCTTGCAGAACATGAGGAACCATAGCTCCATGTAACGACGTTGTGCAAAAGAGTTATAGACCAGCAGAACACGGTAGGGAAGCCACAAGAGAGCAAACACTGCCACTACAACAGCCAACATCTTCACGACCTGTGGAAATACAGTAAGTCTTTTTTTTTTCCTTGAGAATTAAACTATATGCATTTCATTTACAAATATATTCATAAGAGACATTAAAAAACGTTTCAAGTGACGTAATTGTTGCATCATTAGTTGCTACTGAAATTTAATTCTACATAACCTTAAATCATCATCGAAATCAGACCCAGTACTTACCAGTTTATAAAAAAATAAGTTGGGAAGAAAATCAAAATTTAAAAGAATTTGTTTTCTAAATAAACTGAAAATGGTTAGCTCTAAATTTTTGTATTATAATAATGTTTTGACCAATAAAAAAGAATCAACGTGAAGAGAAAGTTTTCGGTGGTATTAGTTGATTATGTTGCATCTAATGTTATAAAATCGTGATTTATTACAGTAGTATCTCATTAATATGATCACAGTTAATACTGTCATGAGCTTTATTGTTATCAAACTAAACTGGTCTCGATTTCCATCTGTTAATTCCTTTGTAAAAATCATTAATTTCTGTGATATTAATGCATCGCTTAATGTTATCAGTGTTTTATTATTATTTTCGAAAATCTTCTTCAAGTGAACAGGAGTGCGTTGATTGGATGTTCGTACCACGTGATTTTATCCCTAGCCACCGAGAAAGATGGCTGCTGAGATCGGGTAAACATTAGACAAGTAAACCTTAGACATTCAACATGAAGTAAAAATGAGTACAATTGCAAACTTTTCTATTTTTTTAACTGTATTTTTTATTCAAAGACATTTTAAAAATTTATATTTTTGGTATTTATGTTTTGTGTAGTCTATTACGTAACTTAATATTCATATTAAAAATAAAAGTATGAATATTTAGGATCACAAGTTAACCGGGGAAAAGTCAGTCGAAATCTGATATGTAAGACCATAGTAATAAACAACAAGACAACAAGATTTTCCAAATAGACTTGTTTGATTGTGGGAGAAAACAGAGATGAAACATGATTATTAAAAACAACCTCCAATGAAATCAATTGTGATGCTTTTAACATGAACATCACCTCTGATAGCGTTTCTTTCTCAGTGTGAGTACTTTATTTTCGAAAACTATTCAATAATACAAATACACATTAAGAGGGTTTTTTAACAGAACACCCTATATTGTTTGATTGTTCTATTTGTTTTTAGATTCGTGAATTTTATTCTATACAATTAACTCCACTGTTATTTCATCATTAACTCCTTGCCAGTGTCGTCCGAATCCAGCTCGGGCAACAAAATTCGCCCGAACAAAATTCGGGCAGGAGAAAAATTAACGTTTCGATTCTGTGAAGCCCGAGAGGAATTCGTTTCTACTTCAGAATACTTAATTCACTATTTTCCTTATAGATGGCATTAGTGGTCCTAGTTTTTCATCGATCGCGACTTAAGTCGAGGGCAAAGAGGGCGATATGGGTTTGTGTGCAGTACCGTGTTTTGGGATATACCATACTGTAAAAGATTTGTAAAATGCATGTATTGAAAATCATATCGTTGTGCTTTTGTATTATATTGTACTAGTTATATTATATTTAGCTTCAAAATTTTGCTTATTTTGTTCTAATTGAATAAGATGAGTGTGTAATCCATAACTTTTTTATATGTCTGTAAAAATTATAAATACAGTAGTTGTTGCATTTAAAATTTTATTTTTCAAATAAAAAATCATTTTTCAACCTTTGAAAAGAACAAAATTAAACAGTCAAAAAAATTTTCCATTTTAGGTCCATTTTTTGGAAATATATTAACTGAAATATATATATATATATATATATATATATATATATATATATATATATATATATATATATATATATATATATATATAAATAACATTGTTAAGGGGTTAATTCATGCTTATAGAAATTTTAAGCTCATGAAGAAGGTTTAATTAATTTTTACCGTCTATTTTCAGCATCGTTATTAACTGGCTTGTTGACTAACCTTTTTCCTGCTGCCAGCCAAACAATGATTTATTAGAAACTTTACTTTTTTTTTTATAGAGAGACATATTTTGAAATATGAGTCAGAAAAGAAATACGAATTTTTTTTTCTCTTTTTAATAGAAAATTTTTTTGAAACCTGCTAGCGTTCTAAGAGAGAACAATTTAAACCGTTCTTTTGTCCCTTTTTAAGAGACCTGGAAAAATGCATGAAAATAACAAGGGACGAGAATTTTGAAAACAATCTCAAAATGGGAAGGAATATAAGAATATTTTCCCGGGAGTGTATTTTAAATATAAAAAGAATACTGCTATTCTTTAGTTTGTTTTTTTTAATCACAATATGTTTTTACAGAAACATTGTTTTCGTTATAGAATATATTTTATGCATCACTACATGAATGAAAAAAATAAACAGAAAAATCTTTCAGAAAAGTGAAAAAACGCATTTTCTAGTCCACGCGCTTTTCAATTGTTTTTCGTAGTAAGCTCAACCATTGTTAAGATTTTGACTCATTAATCGCAATAGTATTCTATTTAATAAAATATTTTAAAAAATTTTAAAATTAACTAAAACAAATCATACCTGAAAACTTTTATGTTTGCTAATGAAATAATTACATGTGAACGCTCGCTACTACGATATCTGACCCAACAATAACTCCCTATATTACGAAAATGTTTCATGTTTCCGACGAACTTGCATATGAATTAATGTTATCCTCTTCTCAATATTACGAAATCCTCTGAAGCAATAATCCCCTGTAAAATGATTTTTTTTCTCCAAATTTCAACCTTATTTTCGCCATTTGTAATTGGTTTTCAAATAATGTAAAAAATCTTATTTTATCATCTTTTGCCATTATTTCTAACAAGAGAAGACTCACTTCTGACCACCCCCAAGATCTTCAATTCTTAGAATTGTCTCCCCTTATCTCTTAAGAATTCACAAATGTAACATTCCTATCTGATTTCATTTCCTTCATGTTAAAAGCTGATCATGAGTCACAAATGACCACACGCATCACATTAACACCCAAAAGAGATTTTTTTTTCCATAAAGAATGGGTGGAGCACCATTCACAAGCGAAAATTGTTTTCGTGCTTTGGATTCAATGCATGCTTCGTAGTTTGACTTAACAGTAAAAAAATGAATAAATATATTTATAGTTAATACATAAATAACATTAAAATTAAAAAAAATCTTATTGTGTCCCCAAAGTATGTAGACCCTCGATATAACAATATATCCCTCTACAACAATATATTTATTTGGTCCCCAAAATATTGTTGTACCGAGGTTTTTACTATTTTTACTATTTTTTTACGAAATTACTTTTGTGTCTTCAAGAGTGAAATTTTCGCAATCGAAAATTCAACCCTTACTCCAAATAGCTAAAACCCTCAAATTTTAACAGTAGTTCATTGCCAGGCACCTATGAAAGTTAAATTCTTATTGTATCGCTCTAAATACGGTTTATCTTTATTTTATCCTCAATCAATCTTAACAGTAAAAATTGTAACTTCAATTTTGTGCTACGCAACGGTGAAAGTTACATTAACCACTTCCAAACGTCATATCTCAAAATAAAATGTATCGAATCCTTTTCTATGAGTTAAAATTTTAACTGTTGTCCTGTGCCTATTGATAATAAAACTTGAAATGTTTGAAATAAATGTCTTGAATGATACAAACAAAAATGATTATGAACAAAATGAAATCAATTGAATCAATCAATGAATTGATATCAATAGAAATAAAATTCTTGCTCGATAGTCACATTTATTAATTTGATAAATTTCATTTTATCATTTTATAATTTTATAAAATACAGAAATATAAATATATATATATATTTATTCCAGTCAATCCCTGTCTAGGTGCATGTGAGTTTTTTTTGTTGAAATATTTCTTAATAGTAGTAGTAGCCGGTAAGTACAAAATCCAATTGTTTTCAATCTGAAAAAGGCCTTAATCCACTTATTTTATTTTTGAAAAGCAACTATGTGTGCGCTTTTCTAAATAACTTCAAATATTTCCTTCGTGTTACTAAATCAAACATTTTTTGCACCAAAACTTCATTATTTTGGCATTTAAATTTAATATACAATAGTTTTGCTTCATTTAATTAAAAATAGTACCAGGTAAAAAAAATTCTTCAGTTTTGTTATTTCTTTTATTTCGAATAAAAATATTTTTTTCTTTTCATTTCGAATTTCGCCGCATAAATATTTCATCATATTGATTCATGGTAAGAATAAATTTAGAAATTAAACTTTTGCGCTCAATTTTTTTCCTGTCTGGATTCAAAGCGGAATATTTATATTTTATTGCAAACTAAGAGATATTTTTGTACTGCTAATTAAAAAATCGCAGTGTTTTGCAAATTTTATATTGCAAATTATATACAGTTCACAGATTAATATTGCGAATTTATTTATATTGCAAATTAAAAAATCGTCAATATTTAAAATTTATTTTTTTTAGAACTTTTATAAAAATGAAATATAATTTCTAATTTACTGGATCTCAAGGGGGTAAATTTTGTATGAATATTTTTTTTTACTTATTTCTTCTAACCAAAAGAATATATTTATCGAATTTTTTCAACATATTAATTTATTGCTACAAATTTCAAAAGTAAATTACAATTTATTGCTATAGATTTTGTAGTTTTAAAACTTGTAAAATTCCTTTTTATATCTAAACACTGAATTTTGATTTCTGGTTTTGATTCTTGCTATTTTCAACGTTCATTATTTTAATAAATTTTGTAAGATTTTCATGCATTTGAAAGTTTTGTACATTTTGATTAAAGTTAAATACATTTAAAATTGAAATTATATTTTTCTGTCACATTTTTTTATATTTTAATTTAAGGTTACTTATAATTTTTCATTTTCCCGAAATGTCCTTTAAAATCGTTACTTTATAAATATGTTAGGCTTTGATAAATCATCACATTTTCTGCGATAATTAGATTAAGATTATTTTCCTCGTGATAAAGGTTTTAAATGATTGTGCGTTAAATATAAACACTATTTATGGAATAAATAGGAATAAATAATGTATGGAATAATATGGACACAAAAATAAATTAAAGTGGATACACTGACATACATGGAAGATTCATTTGGGGGGGGGGGGGCATTATCATGCAGTCAGCGCGGGAGCAATTTCTGCGGTTGGTGGTAAATTACAGCAAACAATCATACTTCCAGTTTCTCCAAAAAAAAAAAAAAAAAAAGAAAGAAATCAACAGTAGGTCAGAGGAAGACTATACACCGTAATTTTGCAAATCAAAGTGGAAGTACATAAATTATGAGGTGGGAAACATAGTTTTTCGATGAATTTAGAATGTTGGTTCGAATACTAAATTAATATGTGGGACGATAATTAACATGTGGGATATACGAATATTAAACTATTATTGAATTTTTTTAAAAATAAAATATAGAAGTGAACAAAAATAAATTATATAAATATTAAACTTAATAAATAAATCTACTCTCTAGAAATTAATATATATATAATAATAATTAAGCTTAATTATGTTTTCCTCAAATATATGACAATTATTATAATAAAAAAAATATTTATATTTTAATAGCTTGTGCCCAAAACGGGATCACCGAAAGGTATTTAAACATATATAGTCCCATTTTTTTCGATTCTTCAACAATTTTACACCATTAGACATTTTTTTATTAATTATTATTATTAAGGTTTAAGATTAACGATTTCAAATTTTAAAAAAAATAATAATTAGAAAAACTTGGTATTCTGCCCTCTATAAACTTGTTTTTTTTCTCCCAAATCCATTTATTGTAAGGTAAAAATGTGAACAAAAATGCTGTTCTATATGTAAATAAACTTTGTATTTCATACGTCAGATGGAGTATCTCATTTTTTTTTTTATACATCAATTGCATCTAGAATGCTTCCATCCATTTTCGTCAAAATGGTTTATTCCATCAAATCAAACATCATTTCGGTACCCTACTGGATGGGCAATTTCATTATCATCGCTCAATTTATCATTTGCCTTGTGGCAGAATATTTTCAAGCTATCTGCGTCAAAACTCTCTTTCTGCAAGTTAATTTTGATAATAACAAACATATATGTTACTAATTTAAAATAACGCTGCGTTTGCAACAACAAAAAAAACTGTATATAATTTTTTCAACTGAACGTGAAATAATTATTTATACCAAAATTGTAGGTGATATTCTGTAGGGGGAGCGGGGAGGGGGAACGCACTAATTATTTCCTTCACATTTTGTAAATTATCATCCCACTAAAGAAAAAAATTATAATTAAAAATCATAAATTTCGGAGAAGTAATTGCCGAGAAAAGGATCGGCTACGAAATCAATTCGGACTCTTCAAAAAGGGATTACTCAAATGCGTGTTTCTTTTCGAGATTAGGTTGTTGTAATAAATAATATAGCATAAATAATATCGGATTTAAAATCTAGGCGAAATCAATAGTAATAACAGCCAAAAAAATAGAATCATTGCCTTAAAAAGTAATTACTCAAATGCATGATGTGAATTCGCTATATTGTTTGAAATATATCGAGATATTTAAGAACCACCTGAAAATCAATCTCAATAACTGCAGAAAATACAATCGAAACATTATATCGATTTACGATACTATCGGTGTAAATTGAGGGCTCCAAAAAGTGAGTTTCTAACTGCATGATTCAAATTTTACGTGTGAAAACTATTTTTTTAAAAACTTTTCTAAAGAAAAATCTTTCTGCGACAATGTCGCCGTGTCGCTGCTATTCTGTAATGATTCCACAGATTCCAGGGCTTTTTGAGACATGGTGCACTTAGAGATCAAATAACGAGTTTAAAAGTAGATATACTGAAAATGAGTAACATCCCATGATCTAAGGTACCGTCTGGTATGTAGTAAAACAATTTTCCTAGTTTAGAAAATCCTGAAGTGTAAGATAGCATTTCTTTCACATAACATTTATTAAATAACACAAACATTGCCAACGAAATGTCACACTAAATAAAACTATTACATCGCGAAGAAGAAAAAAAATTAAAGTACGCTCGAGGTATAGCAACACACCTCACGAAATAAATTTATTACTTGTTGTTTAATTACTTGTTCTTAATTTATTACTTAAATTTATTTATTACCACCCTCATCAGTGGCAGGAAGATTAAAACAAAAGATGATGCACACATTACGACATGATTTAAAAGAGGTACACGAGTAGAAACATTAAAACATCAACAATTAAAGATTTATTTGATAAATATGGAACAGTAGTTGCTGGCGATTTTGAATTTTGCTGGTGTCAGCAAGCCCCGTTTCCTGCTAACTTTTCTTTTTGCTCTAGTGCTCTTCGTTTTTCGTGATTTAACTTTGGTTTAATAACTATTTTTTTATTGTTAATTGCAACCAAATTTTGGAACACTGATTGATTCGGAATCATTTATCGAACTGTTCTCGTTATTGTTAGGTTGTTTTCAATAAAACTGTTATTGTTTATGAGCTATTTCCTTCAGTTAATAATTATCACCTATGGAAAATAAATTATTAAGATAGGTTAGAACTTCGTGAAATAATTTACTGTTGAATTTTTGATAGCATAAATGCCTCCCAGAAGTCCAGATCGATTCCGTTGCAGTTTGAATACTATTGGGTGAAGAAGAAAGAAAGGCTTTTGTACGTTGTTGCGCGATGGATAGTTTGCTTAAATTAAATTCTTTGAACACTTTGTTCAAAGAATTCAAGTTGTTCAAAGAATGTGTTAGCCGTGGTTGCTTAGAAAATAGAGAGTTCGCCATCTAATGAGACGACCCAGGTTCGAATCCCAGCGGACGCTGGTCGATACGAATTCTGCTCCCAACTCGCAGCTACCACAGTGCCGACGTAAAAATATCCTCATTGGTATTCGATTCATGGGTTAGAGTCCCCTTGTTGTCCGACAGTATGAGGTTTTCGCGGTTTTCCTCTCTATGAAACGCAAATGCGGTGTTAGTAAAAAAAATTTCTCCTAACACTTGATTCATGAATTTCCTTCTCTTCTGGATTAAGTTCAAAATTACAAGGGTGCGGAGTTTAACGTTAGTAGACGTAAGCTGAAAATTCGGTCGGCTGTTCATCGATGATTATAAATGAAACAAAATGTCTACAACACTATGTTATAATATTCCAAGCAAAAAGTGTAAAAATTTTGCTTCATTGCTATTTATATTAATCACAGTAAATAATAATGAGTTTATTTAATATCCTACGTTTTTCTTTTTCGAAAATTGCCAATGTTTCAAACATCGTTCAAAAAACACAATTTTTTTCACTCAGTTTTTTCGTTTTATTGTCTTTAAATATACTTCAATAGCGTACTTAAAAATTGTCAAGCTATTTGGATAATCCATTTTTTAATTCGACAATATACATCTTTGGAATCTTGGACAAAAATGAAATCGAAAAGTATACTGAGAGTCGTGAACTATTATTTAAGAGAGGAAAAATCGTTATCGCCGGAAACAAAAAACCAGTTTGATTGTCCCATGGTGTTTCTAACCATCCGTAGTTAAAGAGGATTTTTTCAGTTCTCAGTAATTATGTATCAGATTTTCTTTTTTCCTCAGTTAATTTTTCTCAAGTAATTCCTTAATATATGTGACTCCCAAATTATGTACGAAGTCAAACTAAGCAATTACAGCAAAACTAACGAAGATATTTGCATAAAATTTAAAATGTGCTTATTTTGGATAATACAAATGTAAAAACTAAATGAAAATATGAAACAAATGTTTATGTTGAAATTTAAAATGTGCTTATTTTGGATAATAAAAATGCAAAAACTAAATGAAAATATGAAACAAATGTTTATGTTGAAATAAAATATGTAAAGGGAAAATACGCTGTTTTTACTTTTTTAAATGCTAATTAGTAAAAATGCTAAAAAGATTAGTATATTTACATGTAAATATAATATGTGTTCCAACTATGACTCGCGAACCAAATAAAAATAAAACCCCTACCATAGCAGAGCTCGCATATCACAACTCGAGAACATTTTCTTGAGTTGGGTGTTGCCTTTGTTGGCAGCTTTTATAATTTTGCCCCCGGTTTCTATGTTATTTAAAATAACTAAAAGCGCTATGTTATTTTTATTATTATATATTGCTTAATAGTTGTAAATATTTTGCATATATATATTTTTTATTTTTTTTATGTCGCATAGAAAATTTGTTCACCGATTTCGAACTCTTATTACATTAAATGATATCAAATTATACAATATTCCAAGAACGTGCTTTTTTAATAAAAAAATAAATAAAATAATTAGATATAAATTCTCAAAGCTAACCAAATATTATTCGTCTTTTACCGATGCATTTAAGCAGCTGATTCTACTTATTTCAAACATTCCCTTAAAGCACTTTTAGAAACTCGCCCCGCTGTTTTTAACAAGCTTACGGAATGCAAATTAGCCTCGTATGAAAAAAGAAAACTTTCCTTTAATGGATGTTTATTTTGCCCTCTCTTATTTCTATTACAAGAACGGGGAACTTCCGCCAAATCTAATTTCCTCGGTATAACACGTAAAGAACTAGAGAAAAAGTTCGAATTCCAAAAGAATTATTTAGCTACTCACATTTCTCCCATTTTAAACTAATTAGAAGAACAAAAAAAGAGCCGTCGTTTCTAGGAAATCATAAGGATTTTTATCTGACTAATAAATTAATGAATCATTCATTTCATTTGCTTGACTATCCTTTAATTTCGATTCCTTTAAGATTCGAAAAGTAATCTAGTCAGTTAAGAAAGTGTTTCCCGCTCTTAATATCGGGAACCAAATCGAAAAAGAATGCGCAAATTAATATTAACCTTTTAAATGTCAAGTCCCGATCGGTAGATTGCTCTGCCCATGTCCGAGAGTTCGTGGGTTCGAATACCGCCGGCATGTGTTGTAAATGGTTACTGGTACACGTTAAATCTGTCGAGACGCAAAGTCCACCATGTTCCCATAACAAATCTGTACCTCTGGGGTTCGAATCTCAGTCGATATGAATTACACATCCGGCTTGCACCGACCACAGTGCTGACGTGAAATATGTCCCCTTGCAATCAGGCTAATCGTGGCAGGTTCTCGTGGTTTTCCTCTCCATGTAACGCAAATGCGGGCTAGCTCCATCAAAAAGTCAAATTTCCCCCAATACTCGATCCAGGAGTTCCCTTGTCTTCTGAATTGGGCTCAAAATTACAAGACTACGGAGTTGAACATTAATGGTCGTAAACCCATAAAATTGGGTTGACTGTTCAACGACGGTTATAAAATAAGATAAAATAAAAACCTCTGGGGGTATTAGATTGGAGATTGACCGTTCTCTGATTCAGGTCAAAATTACGATCTGTGGATGAATAAATGGATGTAAGAATGGGTCCGCCCTGTAAACGAGTGTGACGTATGGGTGTGTCAGAATTCTAATTCTATTTCAAATTCTCGGTCATAGATGGCGTCACTGGAAAACAAGAACAATCGCACCCCTTTGCCTTAACAGGCATACGAGAGAGAGAGAGAGAAATGTCAAGTTATTTTAATGATTTGGATACTTAAATTGTCAATAGTTTTTATTGTAAAAATCAAATGTTTAGTAGAAAATAAAATATACTTAGTAGTTAAAAAGTGATATTTTGAATAGCATGCATTAAAATTTTAAGGTTTTGTAGTCACTGCGTATTCGCTTGAGGCGGCTACCACTCTGCCTGGCAGGGATAAAGTTCGCATATAAAGGAGCATTATTTTCTGTGCCCGTGATTATTTCGGGCATTACAGATAAAAGGTTAAAGTAAGAATAAAACTGATTCCCTGTTGAATTCTGCGGTAAAGGGAGATAATGAAAAAATTTCTCCAGTTATCAAACAATTTTCGTATGAAAATAACGATAGTATTTTTTCAATTCCAACTAAAAAGTTAACACTCTTCCTATTATCTTGTTCAAATTTTCAATCGTTAATTAAAATACATTTTTTTTAAAACTTGTAATGGATGACACTTGATGTTAATACAGTTTTTTCAATTAATTAATTAATTAAATTTAATTAATTAATTTTATGTTTATATGGGAGACAAGTTATAATTATTTCTTAAAACTAACTAAAATAAAAATTTTCTCCGTTGATCTAAGTAGGAATTGACTTTTGAAAAAAATTTATATTACTTGCTAGAGTTATTGTTGTCTATATCAGTGCTAATTAGCGGATGAGTTTCACAAGTGATACGAGTGTAGCTAGAATGCATGCTCTGGCGCTAATTGGGGTCTGCTAATAGCCTGGTCTGGAGTTCCCCGTCCTTAAAGTGTCGTCTTCGGAGTTTTGATGGATGGTTTGCGAGCTCTTTACGGTCTATACTTCCGGGTTATTGTTTCCGGTGTATTTTGAAGCCAATTAGCTCGCAACGTGATCATTGTGTTTTGAGACTATCTTGAGCAGTATTTCTTGTATAAGTATATTTGTTACCATATTCATATTTTGTGTTTAGAAAAAGAATCGTTAGAAAAGAATCGTTATTTCGTCCTTAGAGACGAAAAGAATACAGGTGTCATTAGAAGACCTGTCATTTCAAGATGTAAGAATCATTTTGTGAAAAAAAAAAGAATATTTATAAGAATCGTCATTTAAAGGCTTGTCATTTCAAGATGTAATAATCATTCTTTGAATAAAAGAATCGTTATAAGAATTGTCATCTGAAGACCTGTCATTTCAAGATGTAAGAATCATTCTTTGAAAAAGAATCGTTATAAGAATTGTCATTTGAAGACCTGTCATTTTAAGATGTAAGAGCCATTCTTTGAAACAAAGAATCGTTATAAGAATTGTCATCTGAAGACCTGTCATTTCAAGATGTAAGAATCATTCTTTGAAAAAAAGAATCGTTATAAGAATTGTCATTTGAAGGCCTGTCATTTTAAGATGTAAGAATCATTCTTTGAAAAAAAGAATCGTTATAAGAATTGTCATCTGAAGACCTGTCATTTCAAGATGTAAGAATCATTCTTTGAAAAAAAGAATCGTTATAAGAATTGTCATTTGAAGGTCTGTCATTTTAAGATGTAAAAATCATTCTTTGAATAAAAGAATCGTTATAAATATTGTCATTTGAAGACCTGTCATTTCAAGATGTAAGAGCCGTTCTTTGAAAAAAATAATCGTTTTAATACACTTCTTACCTTGTCAGCAATATGCCAGTTTCAAAATTTAACCTAAATGATAATTTGCAAAATGAAAATCTCGCTGCTCGAACAATATGCTAAAACTAACGTATGATGGCGCACAGTTTGTAACAAAAACAGTTCTAAAAAACTAAAAAGAGGCCAAATCATGACTACCAAAAAATCGAGTTCTTTCTAAATCTAGCAGCCATGTCACCTTTTTTAGCGATACATCTATAAATAACCGAAACAAATTTTCACTTTAATTCCCCCAGAATTACATTATATCATTAATTTCTTATGAAATAAAGATAATTTTTGTTCAAAAATTATATAAATTAGTTTTGTTTTTAATAAAAGAAATGTCTGTTTGAAAATATCACCTCGCAGAATAAGCTGTAGTAAGCAGCTGTATACTTTGTAACCGCAGGTCAAGAACTCGAAATTGTTGTTGTTTACAATGTTTTGAAAACACCATAAATATGTTTTTTAGAAGATTCCTTTCACAAATTTGCGCTTGGCAACTGCAGCGATAACGATGATGCAAGTCTCGGACGGGAGGGGGGGGGGGTGACTTCCTTAGCAAGAACGTCTGCTCCCTCATTTCCCTTAATGCCAACGTGAGCAGGAATTCAGAAATAAATGACAAAAAATAAATGTCTAAAAAATAAATTACAAAAAAGAGTGATTTATTTTTCATTTTCATCGTTTATTCTTATTCTCTAGTACTAAATCGTTAATTCTTATTCTCTAGTTATCAATTACTACTAAAATATACTACTTTATATGTATCTTATCTGTTTATGAAAAAAAAAATTATAATTTGTTTATAAAAGTTTTTTTTCTTTTTTTAATTGAGAGTCCTCAAATATTATATGCTTCATTATATAATTTTTTTAGTAATTCAATAACTTAAAAAAAGGCTAAGTGTTTGCTTAAAGAAAAATTTATAAATGAGGATAATATCTAGTATATTGTTAAATAACGACATTTATGGTAATAATCCTCGATGTGCTTCTTATTTTGGACATAGCTGGAAATACATGTTTAAGAACATGGACACAGTTCGAAATGTATTTTTTCCATTCCGTCGCCAATGGCCCTTTGTTGCGGTCTAGTGCGCTGTAAATGAACTACAAGTACAACAATCTAATAAGACTATCATTTTAAAAATAAAAAGGATCACCTACCTGAGCCCTGGCATTGGTCGCATTCGGCGAGGATTTCCTCTGTTCTTGAGGCGTCATCATTCCGTTCGATTTTCCGTTCTGAATATTTCTTGAGAAGAGCACGCCAGCAATTAATCCATAGAGAATACAGGAGAGGATGAGGGGAAAGACATAGAATAGGATGATGTCCGTGAAGTAATATCCTAAATAACTGTTCCTGCCTAGTGCAAACGTGCATGTCTCCCTGGATTCCAGTCCCTTGTAGTGCAACGGTTTGATTTTAGTGAGGAAGAGCCACGGACTACAATAGAGACATGCAAATATCCACACCCCAATGATGATCTTCTTAGCCCTACTCACCGTGCAGACTATCTGCGCCTTCATGGGATGACAGATAGCTATGTACCGTTCCACCGTGAATGCTGTTATAGATAAAGACGAAACGTTTATTCCAAGGTACTGGAAGAAAATGAAGAGAGCACACCCCACTCTGCCCCAAATCCATTCGTCTCCGAGCAAATAATAAGCCAAGATCTCGTTGGGCACCGAAGCAATTAGCGTCATGAAGTCGGCAATGGACAAGCTCACCAGGTAGCAGTTCGTGGGCGTGTGCATGCTTCTGGTACGCGTGACGACAATGACGACCATGATGTTGCCCAGCACGCCCACTATCAAAACGATTCCTTGAAAGAGTGTGCCAACAATCTGGTACTTGAGCGAATAGTACGAGGGATCCTTGGGCATCCTGATGCTTGGACCATCGTAGATGCAGGTGTAGTTCTCATCGGTGTCGTTAGAGGGAAAGAAACAATCGAAATCTAGATCGGATACGTAACCTGGAAGAACTTCATAAGCTGTACTGTTCAGCTCCATGTCGAGCAGTCATTGAACTACCCTCTCTCTTTCCTCCGTCTGGATTTTCTGAAACAAAAATGTCAATTTCACATACATGTAATAAACATTACGAATTAAAACGTTTTAAACTGTTCAGAACAAATTCGCGCACCGTGTGAACATAAATGCTTAAAATTCGCATGTTGCTTATACTTTGCGACATTGTGAAATGATTTGGAGTACACGGTATCACAAAATACCTAAATTTTCGACGTAAAAAGCCTAAGAGAGGTTTGATAATTGAAGAAAAAGGTGATAACTGTTTGTTTTTTATTCTTTCTAAGATTTTTTTTTCCGTCTCGGTGTAAGGAATCCTTAACAAATACCGTTACGTTTGCAAAATTTCTTTTCGAACTATATCAATAATGATACTCAACATTTTTTGAATTCCTTTTTTTACAATATTTCTTCCTGTTTTTTTACATAATACTCATTCGGCATTTTATTTTTTACCCCAAGGAGTGGTAAGCTGTCTCATTTTGTAGATATTTTTCTATCCGTAGACACTAATTTACTAACCATTGCTGCAGCAGTTCCAGGGACAGGCCTTACAAATAAATGGTACAGGAAATTATGCGACATGAAATGTCTATCCTACAAACATCAGGGAAAGCTGTCTCCCTTACTAATGCTAACCGCCTGAGCCGGGGTAGCTCAGAGGATAGTTCGTCTTCCAATGAGGTGACCAGAGTTCGAATATCAGCAATGGCTGCTAGATACGAATTTCGCATCCGGCTTGCGTCAAACACAGTGATGACGTAAAATATCCTCAGTGGTCCCGCAGTAGACTGATCGTTAAGACACGGTTCCCAGCAGATCACCGAAGTCAAGCATCACTGGCTACGGTCAGCGTGCGGGTGGGTGACCACTTGGATCAGCCTGCGTCGGGACCGAGGGTGTGCGGTATTGGTCCTCGTTAAACTGTGCTACCGTAAAGTGCTCGACTTCGCGTGCAGGTCGTCGGGCTACCGAAGCGGGGGTGCCATTCCCTCCGCAGAGGATCAAAATTGTGATGGCATGTCTTCGGATCATCATCAGGGATGTTTCCCAGACCGTCGCCAATAGCCCATTGTGCAGCTCTAGTGCGACGTGAATGAACAACAACAGTGGTAGATGGATCATGGGTTAGAGTCCCCTTGCCATTGGCTAACCGTGGGAGGTTTTCGTGATTTCCCTCTCCATGTAACGCAAATGCGGGTTAATTCCACCAAACAGTCGTCCACGAAGGCAACTTTCTCACAATGCTAGATCCAGGAGTTCCCTGGATTGGGTTTAAAATTACAAGGATACGGAGTTGAATATTAGTAGTCGGAAATCAAAAAAATTGGGACGGCTGTTCGACGAAGGTTATAAAATAAAACTAAATGCTTAGCGCCTAATCAAGAAAAAGATTTAAGACCTCACTAAAAACCAAATCACAGAGAGACATTTCGGAAAGTTCTGGTGGAATAATCTCCAAGATCTCCCTAAGCGGCCAAGCAGAAAAGCAGCCGCCGTGTTTTTACTGGCCACTGGACACGACTGCCTCCTTATTCACTACAGCGCGAGAACGCGAGAATCTCGCATATTTTTTTATATTCTCGCATTAAAAAATGATTACCGCGAGAAATTCGCGCATTCTATAAACCAATTTCAAAATTCGCGAATTTCTCTCGCATTTTGAAAAAAATTTCTCATTTGCGCCATTTAGAATAAAATCCGTTTCACTTTTCTTCCTAGATCTTTTATTTTCAAAATCTGTCCCATTATCTAGCTTCCCTATTTACCAGTATTGTTCAGAACCTTTTCGAGCAACAGAACACCATCCTTCCGAACCACGGAACCTCTTTCAGAACGCATTTCTCTGCAACCACGTGTTTATCGTAGGTAAGGTTTCTTCATGTAAGATGTTCAAATTTTTTGCTCGTTAATGTAAGATGGACAAATACCTTGTAAAGCCAATATCTTCTACTCCGAAACGGACAAATGAAAATGAAACAAATGTGGGTAGAAACGATCAAAACAAAACAAATACGCATTTAAGCAACCTAATGAGAATAGCTGATGAAAAAGTAGATGTAGAACATTTTCCATTTGATGATGCTGCAAAAATATTCAATGCTTTAAAAATTAGAAGATGTTAAAAATGCATTATAATTAAAGAAATGATTTTTTTTTTCAAGTCTTTGTGTGTGTGTGTGTGTGTTTTTTTTTTTTTTTTTTTTTTTATTTTTTTTTATTTTTGAAATCTCACCCTGTTTTTGAGAAAGGGTGAGAAATTCTCACCCATTTTTTTTCTGAGATGAAAACACTGTAAACATCTTCATCGAATTCATGTTGTACCAGCCCTTTTTTGCACGCTCTGAGATCTTCAGGAAAAAGAGGGATGCAGACCACCTGCGACGTTGTCTGGTACTAAAGGACATCTCTTTGTTTGACCGTTACTGGTGCGCATGGAACTTAGTTTATATACTTTCTCTGGCTACCCCTGTTTTTATTTTATTTTTGTTCTTCACCTTTTGTAGAGGTGCAGAGGTCTTTCTGTAAATTTGGTCATTGGAAATTAAGAAAAATGGAATGTTACGAAAATTTGACAATTAGTCAAAACAAGTAAAAAAAACTAAAGTTAATTCCTACTTAGGTCAAGAAGGAAAGATTTTATTTTAGTTTCTTTTTATTAAATAATCACAATTTTTTTTCCCTTGTAAAACTAAAATTAATTAATTAAATTTAATAAATGAATTAATATTTGGAGAAACAGTATTAGCATCAAGTGCCCTCTACTCCAAGTTGTAAAACAATGTATTTGAAGATGAGTGTATGAATAAAAAGTATTTTATTAAAGATTGAAAATGTGAACAAGATATATAAATATAAATAGGGAGATTGGGAAACTAATAGTATGAATTGAAATAAAAATAGCCTTTTAAAAATAAGATAAAAGGGGAAGCAAAATGTTCGCCAAATAAATCTTTGATTCTTATTTTGCTGAGTTTAAGTTGAGTCCTGCGTACCTGATCCAGTTCTCAATTTCATTCAATGCATAAAAGATTTGTACAAGCGACTTCTTAGACGAAGTCGAAAAAGGATTTTAATGCAGTTCATGGAGAAAGGCTATTTTCGTTGCTTTGAAAACCTAGTTGTTGCATAATGAAAACAAAATTATTATTCTTAATGTTAAATTGACTTTAATATTAAATATTTTACATTTTTAAATATTTTACATTTTTAAATATTTTACATTTTTAAATATTTTTTGTTAACATAAAATAGTTTAATGCGTTTCAGTTGTTTTAGAAAGATTTGTATAAAGCGTAACAAAAATGGATTCTTTTTTTTACCGCCGACCTCAGCGTTAAAAAATCGTCACAGATGATCGTCTTTTTAAACTATTACCCATCTCATACTTCCCATTTCGGGGTTTTTACATTTTTTCGCAAAAACTCGGTTGGAATCAATCAAC
The DNA here is from genome assembly GCF_982258835.1 of Parasteatoda tepidariorum. Lineage (NCBI taxonomy): Eukaryota > Metazoa > Arthropoda > Arachnida > Araneae > Theridiidae > Parasteatoda > Parasteatoda tepidariorum. The sequence goes on from NC_141758.1 coordinate 106,198,807, forward strand.
TCCTAAAAGACAGTTCCAAAAATGTCGTTTGCTTTTTTTTTTTTTTAATTGATTTCGTTTTACTGCTTTTTCTATTGCTTAAGTTGGTCTGATTTTCTGATGACTCTTACTACACAAATAACTTTTTTTTTACCTGTTAAAGATCACAATAAAGAACTACGAAAAGTATGGCTGCATAGAATTAGATATAAATAGACTCCAAACAATACTAAGAGCATATAAAAGTTCATATTGAAAGAATGTTAAAAGAATATTTTAAATCTCTTATTATTTCGTTTGCTTTCGTAGAATTTTGCCCTTTTAATTGCAGAGAAATATCATTAGAAATGTCTATATCGAAAACTTGAATTGCTTTGTTTTATTTTATAAAAGAATAATGCGTCTATTTCAATAAACTAACAGTTAAGGCAAGTATTTTCCTCTCTAAAGACATTTTATTAACATTATTACTTATTTATTAAATATAAAATTATTAAAGAATCAAATTGAATACAATTTAAATAGCTTTGTACTAATTCAGAAAAATAAATAGTATTTATTCAAGATTGTTTTGTTTGATTGTTTTAATTTATCCAATTGAAAAAAAAATTAAAAAATTTTTTTTTAAATATCGAGAGTAACTTATTAAAAAAATTTTTTACCATGCAATATTATAAATACTCAAATAATATATCTCAATCATAGTGAATCTATATAAATTAAATAGCTTTAACTCTTATTTTTATAATACAGATAAGATGATTTTAAGACAATACAATTAAAGACAAGATTATTGTGATATTGAAAAGTGAAATTTTTCCGAAAATTTTAATTCTGTTTGGATTAATATTTATAATATGTTTTATATTTTAATTGACAAACACATTTTGATGCAATTTATTATTTTAAAAATTAAACAGCAATTTTAAAATATATATTTTTATTTTGTTACTATTTGCATTTCAAATGTTTAGTAAGAAATTTCACTTTCAATTTAATTAATTGTACTTATCTGTTTATTAAGGACCAAATAACAATTGATATTGATTAAGAAGAAAAAGATTTTGACTGTTACAGTGGGCATCCAAAATCGTAAAGATCCCTCGAAAAATCAATTTTCTAATTTTGACTGCTTTATATTAATTAAATAATACTCTATCACGTGCAAAAAGAATTTTTCGTATTTAAGCAATTGCGAGCAAGCTATAAGCTAGTTTGTTTTTTTCACCTTCGTGCCACGCCCCTTTCGTTACATTTCTATTGTCACCTAAAACTTCATAATTTTAAGTATTTGTACTCATTATTACTCATAACTTAGTATTTATTACTCATAATACTTTTAATTCCTTTTGATTAGTTCTATAAGTTCTGTGTATATCTTATCAATATTCATCATTTAACTGAGTAAATTTATGAAAAATAAAATAATTGTAGATTTAATGGCAATTTTTCTGATTCTTTTTATTGTAATACCGTATTCTCTTCCACCTCTTCTGATATCTACTACCATAACTTGCTAAAATTATATATAATTAGTTCTGATGTAAAAAAGCATATTAATTACTAAAATCATAAGAATTTGTAAAATATTTGACATTATTAGTGTTATTTTGCTTTTTTATTACAAAAACTTGTTTTCCTCAAATCAAAAATTTTGCTTCGATTTTGAAATTGACATTTTTTCATGCGCTGTAATTTTGATGACCATCTTATGAAACCTTTTTGACACACTATCCAGATCAATTAAAAAATCTTGAAGGGAGAAAATTTTAAAATAGGGTGCCGCAACTTACCTTTTCTACTCTGTATGGAAATAAGTTGCAAAATGTGTAAATTTTTTCCATTCAATTTGAAGAGAAATATAAATGGCGTTGAAATTTACAAATAATCTTTCAGTTTAAGGAAAATGTAGCGCAAAAAGTTTATTTAAGAGATTATTCAAAATAAATCTAATTTTTTATGTTATATACCATAAATAATATATCAAATTATTTCTTTTATGTTCCTTATCTAAAAATTAACAATCCCTGCAAGTTACAGCAATGCCCGTGGCAGAGTTTCTTTCTGCGACAAACCTCTCTAGCACTAACTATAAGATGCTTTTAATAATAACAAATATACATGTTACTCACTAAATTTAAAGTAACAAAAACGTTGTGTTTAAAAAAACCTATTTGAATAAAATATAATTGTATTTAATTTTTAAATGAATATGTAATATTTTTTTATTCTGATATCATGGCTAAGATTCTCACATTTTACTAAACAAGAAAACACACTAATTATTTCCTTTTTCACATTTCGTAGAACATCACACCAGAAAAAAAAATTAAAAATCGTGCAATCCGTAGCAGTGACTACCGAAAAAAAAAAATCGACTGCGAAATCACGCGAATTAAATATACCGCGTGGATTAACGAGAATATCGGCGCAAATCGACCATGTCCAATAATGATTTATTGAATCCGAGATTCCTATTTCGCGTGCCGTAATAATATCGGTGTATTTCAAAAATTCACGAGAATATAAATATTAACTGAGCAATGAAAGACATCGGGATTTCGAAAAAACGAAGCAAAAATTCGTAGCGATAACTGTCTTAAAGAAAGATTGAAATACCTCATGGATTAACGAGAATATCAGCGCAAAATGAGAGCGTCAAAGAATGATTTCTGGAGGGAAAAAAATCTATCAACATTTCTGCAGAAAAGAAGTTTTTTACTTCATTATTCAATATTTTTCATTCTTCTCAAATAAGAATCGAAAAATCACGAATATTTCTTTCCCCTCCGATGTGCGAAAAAGGCATCTTTTAATTATAATTTTAGAGATAAAAAAATTTATGTAGAAAATAAAAATTCTTTACTTCCTAAATGAAAATTCTTTCTGCAAGAACTCTATAATATTCTGCGACAATGTCGCAGCGATGTAACACTATTTCTGAGGAAAAACCTATTAAGAGTCCACTGCAGCCGTTTAAGGAGAAAAAAAACTTTTTCTTTGAACACTGATAATAATGTCCATATAATGATTTAAATCCCAAATCATACCACTTTTTGAACCTCACAAAAAAAAAACCGATTGCAAGAAATTTCAGAGTTTAGAAAAAAAAAAGTTATAGCAGATTATGAAAGACAAAATGAGAAAGTTTTAAATTATAAATAAGGTATCATTTTCACTGAATAGAATAAAAATGAAACTCAATTTCAGAGAGCAAGGAAATAAGAATGAACTGAAAATATTTACTCTATTTTGAGGAATATGAAACTAGTGATCAATAAAGAGTGGTATTTAAGAATAGAAACCCCGCATTTCTAACATCGAGAGTAGCAGTTACAAGAAAGTTGCAGTCACCAACCAAAATGGAGGCGTGTCGCTACTTAAACCACTTAATGTATTAAAGACTTTTCCTCCGTACATTTATTTCCACTGAAAATGGAATTGCATTTGAAAAGATATTTTTTCCCCAAGTCATTCCTATTTATTTTCAATTTATTCAATTATCGAGTAAAATGATTGCGATAAAAACCTTTTAATCTGACAAAACCTTGACAGAATTGAGTGTTTCACGGTTGTTAATCAGCTAGAAAACAATTTGATGTTCCTTCAAGTTCAAATATAATTTTTTAAACTTGTAGCGGATGTCACGATGTTAATACAGTTTTTTTCAAATATTAATTCATTCATTAAATTTAATTAATAAATTATTGACTTATATGGGAGAAAAAGTTTTAATTATTTAATAAAAAGTAGCTGTATTTAATAAAAGTAAGTTTGTTGATTTAAGCAGGAATTTAAAAAAAAAATCTTACTTGTTTAACAGTTACAAAGAAAGTTTGTTTTTCCTAACTAAAAGTCTGATTTTAAAAACTAGCTCTTTCTTTTTTAAAAAAAAAAAAACTAGTTCTTTGTTGGAAAATTATTGAAATCTTAAATTAACTTTGTATATTCTATGTTCTAATATGCAAATGCTTTATCAAACGAAAATTTTAAGTTAAAATACTTTTTTTTTTGGCTGCAGCATCACCTGTAAGATGTTCTATTGTATTTTCACTACATTCTTTTCTACTGTGTTCATTAAAGACGAGGGGAAAAAGACGATGAAAAGAGGAACATAAAAGTGAAACGGAATCGTGAAAGAAATTTATAGAATAAAAGAAATGTCAACAGCAAATTTAAGATGAGTTATTGAAAAAAAATTAAAGGGATAAAACTTTTTTTAATAAAATGTTATTTGTGAAAGATTGCTTAAAAATCTATAATGATTCAGAACAGCATTGCGTAAAACACAGATAATCATTAATAAATGAGTCGCTCAGAAGCCAATGCGGTTAAGTCCAAAACACAACAATTGAGAAAATTAATGTTTTTTGATACATTAGTTTTTAAAATTCCTGGTTTATTAATTTAATTAGAAAAGTGTATAAACTCGTTTTTCGAGGTGTAAACTCTGCAAAAAAACAAGATATGTACAGGATGTGTAAATAAAAATGTAAGTATTTATTGAAATAATGACAGCATCTTAAAAATTTTAGGACTTATACCTTTTAGCAGCTGAAAAAGATAAGAAATTTATGTCTTCTAGTATAAACGAACTTCGATTTTTCTCAATCATCACTAGATACAGTGACTAATAGAAAATAAACTGTTGGATTATTTCAAAAATTGTTTTTTACTTCAAAACTAAAGTGGCACTTTTCTTTGTTTTAGGAAATGAAAAAAAAAATTTTAAAAAAATAAAAAATACCACATTTTAAAAAAATACTACGAAAAATACCATACTCCTTTTTTTGGTGAAAAAATACTACCGTAGTATTAAAAATACTACGTCTGGCAACCCTGGTTACTATGAATTTCTTGTTTTTCAGTGTTACCAACAAATATCGAAAAAAGAAGAAGAATTTAATTTTTATTTCAAAAATTATGTAAAAAAATATTGATAAAAGGTGGACTTATTCACAATGGCTTCTGAAATTATTATATAATATATTCAGAAGCTATTAAAAAATTGCTGTCTAACCTAGAAAAAAGTAACCAACGAGTAAATCCTTTAATAACTAAGTAGATTATTATTTATTTCATCAAAATTTCCAAAAATTAGAAAATATCAAAAAATGGACTTAACCGCGTTGGCTTCTGAGCGGCTCAAATGATCCTGCTTTTCGTAAAACACAGATAATCATTAACCACTTCCTTTGCCAATTATTTTAAGGAAGAAAAAAAAGCAAAAAAATCAACGTATTTTTTTATTTATTAATAAATACAAGGAACTGAAACAACACATGATGCACAAGTTTCAAGTTGAAATTTGAAATTTTTTACGTGTAAGAAACCTTTAATTTAAAATCAGTTAACTCTTCCTTGGTATTTCGGGCAAATGATGAAATTTAAAAATTAGTCTTCGTAGGATAGTTCTTGAAACAAGGGATAACACAAAGTGATACGTTTCAAACGTCAGTGAAGGAATACGCCATTTTTTTTTACTCTTATTGGTATGTAAATTGAGCAACCATCGTGTATACAATCACACAAAACACGTGACATCAAAACTCCGAAATAAAACTTGGCATTCTTCCAATCTCAACAGATTATGTTTTTGATTCCGACCGAGTGAAATTGTGATGAAACAAAATGTACTGACAAATTCTGCTGAGCCCGAGTTTTCTCGGGATGATAAGTATCTGCAATATACCCGAGTTAACTCGGGATAGTCAGGGAAGCGGTTAAGACACGGTTTTGCAAACACTGCTTTTGATCTGGAATTTGGTGTGACGTTATTTGAGTTTTCAGAAACACTTTCAGGGGGGGAATCCCTTTCCGTTGCACTGGTAAATACAGCCTGCCTGGATGAAATCTCATTGTTTTTACAGCACAGTTTCAAAAGTTTCAGATAATTCGTGGTGGGTTAATAATTTTAGATCTGTGTATGTTTTCAGATATCCATTATCGTTAGTTTAAACAAAATTGCGATTATTTCAACTTAACAGCTGATAAATCACTTTTCAATTTTAAAAAAAAAATTGTTTAGACCAAAATACGTACTAAAAAGCGATGCTTCTTGATTAAAAAAATTTATTTTTAGGAAAACAAAAGTTGGCCTCATTTATGCTACACACAAAAGAAAATAGAAAACAACAAATAATATTACTTTTGAGGAAAATAAAAAAAATGTACACACAAATATGTATACATTTTCTGAGAACAATTTAGTAAAACCAAATCCTCAACATTACCCCTGCTATTTATCAAACAAAAAGTTGAACAAAGTGAAGATGAATTTAAAGATTCAATTTGCTGTTTTTGTTGTCGTCGGCCATTAAGGCAGAAACGCTGCGATTGTTTTTTTTCTAGTGGCGCCATCTATGGCCGAGAGTTCGACTTCTTGCACACATATACGTCACATTGTAAGACGTTTGAAGGGCGTACCCATTCATACGTTAATTCATTCATCTACAGATTATAATTTTGACCTGAAGCAGAGAACGATCAATCTCCAATTCAGCTCCCTCAGAGCTAATGAATTGTTATGGGAACATGGAGGACATTGTGATCCGACAGATTTAACGCGCACCAGTCACCATTTACTGCATTGGGAGTCTGAATGGATTCGAACTCCCGTTTTCGCAAACGTGAGTCCAGCGCCTTGCCAACCAGGCTGTCCCGGCCATTCAATTTGTTAAGAACAAAAGTACGGTGACACTAAATTTCCTGACATTGAATGAAGAATAACAAATAAAATACTTTGGTGCAAACAAAAGCAAGAAGACGTTTACAAATTTGAGCTTTATTATAAAAGAAATCAATACCGGCAATGATAAATTATCTCATCATTTTACACATAAACTAAACTCAATATAAATTTTTTTTTCTGTAAAATTTGAAACACAATTTTAAGGGTTTTAGTCGTTTGAAGTATTATCTATTTTGAACAAATTGTCACAAGAATAACACTTTTATAAAGAGCATTTATTTGTAATTAATTAATTGTAATTAATTATATAAATATTTAATAAATAATATACATATATATATATAATTTCGTAGAACATATACACATATGTATATAAGTTCTACGATCTTATTAACTTTTCTTTTATTAATTTACATTTCAAAATTCTTTGTTTCGATCTTGTAAAAGCCAAAATGAACAAAATTTCGCCAAATAAAAAGACAAGTTTAGATAATTTATATTTCGTTATTAACTTTCAAAATCCTATTTTCAATAAGATCAAATTTCACAACATTTTTGAAAATTTTAAAGCTTTATTTCTATTAAAAGATTTTAACATAATTAAAAGTTTTAAATATAATAAATCTCTTGGTAGAGCTATATTTAATTATAATGATATAAGCAAAAATTTAGGGAGTATTAATATATCCGATTATGAATGTCACTGTGAGGAAGAGAAATATTTTGATTTTGTTGATAAACATCATAAACATATTATTACACTGGTAATTTAAATATTATAGATAACTTGGAACTTAGGAATTTAATGATAAAAGGCACAAAATTTAGACCCATTTACCATATATCAATCAATAAAATTCCAAAATACTCTCTTAATGATCTCAATAGTTTTTGTTGAAAGATATCAAATAGATTCTCTTTACCTTTAGGTATGCTAACAGAATGGAAATGGGGTGTTTATTATTACTTTAAAAACTTTGTTTTCAATAATAAGGATAATTTAAATAAGAGTAACAATCCAACAAATTTTTCTAATAATGTTCAATCAATTAAGCAACTTCAAAAAAATTTTGTAATTACTCCCATAGACAAAGCTAACAATAATTATGCTTATTCTGTAAAATATTCTATGCTGAACTTTTAAATACGGAATTAAAAAATAGTAAAAATTTTAAACTTAGTAATTTCAATAATAATATTGTCATTAAAATTTTTTTAGCTTTTTTATAAAAGATTAAAAATTAAAATTAGCAATATACAATTTCCTTACTTAATTATCAGTCCTAAATTTCATAAAATTCTTGCAAAATTTAGAACTATCACATGTGGATTTAATACTTATCTAACTAAACCTTGCACCATTTTCTCTAACTACTTAAATAAAATTATTAACAATATTTCTAAAGAAGGTTTCTCTTGGATTATCACTAATAATCAACCGATTTTAGATTTCATTAAACATAATAAAATTAATTCTACTGCGACTTTTGATTTCCAGGATCTTTTCAATATCATTTCCCTTATCAAAAATTTAATCTTTTTTTCAATCAGTTGTTTGTTATTTTTTTTCATCATTATTCCCCCCCCTTTTGCATATGTCTATAATTTTCCCTTGTTTTATCTTCATTTTTTGAATATGTATATATATATATATGTATATATATATATATGTATATATATATATATGTATATATATATATGTGTATATGTATATATATGTATATGTATATATATGTATATGTATATATATGTATATATATGTATATATATATATATGTATATATATATATATGTATATGTATATATATATGTATATATATATGTATGTATATATATATGTATATATATTATGTATGTATTTATATATGTATATATATATGTATATAATTTTTTGTCTAAAAAAGTTCTTTCTTCTTAAAAAGGTTTCTAAGTTAATTTCTATTTTTACTATACAAATGAAGAAAAAAATTTGAAACATGTATTTTCTGTAGCCACAAAAGTTTATTGCAAAGCGAAATATTTTCTGTTATAATTTCGATGCATTTTATAGTTTAAATTATATGTGTTTTCATAATTATTTATCATTTTGATATGGGGTAAATGAAGTCGAAAAATTCGTGAACATTTTCCTTGGTGGTCACAATAACGTTGGATATACCCGTTGATTCTTTGCTCTTGAAAATGAGATCATTAGATCAAAGTGTGTCTAATAATTTGGTATAAATATTATAATATACTAATATAATACCTGATGTAGTAAATATTCTATATTTATATAACACATCGCCTAATTTGTTCAATCGTCTAATTTATATTATATGTCGTCTAATTTCACCAATTCATACACGAACGTAATCAAGTACAAATTAGTTTCAGTCACGTAAAAACAATATAACTTTCTAGTATCATCTGATAATTAAGATTTTACATAGAATCTTACAGTGCGTCGAATAATTTGGATAGGGAATGCAATAAATTATTTTCGTTAATTACAAAAGTCTGGAGTGAAAAAAAATCCATTTTAAAAAATAGAAAAGATAAGCCGAAAAAACTGTTTTATGTTTTATTTGGTCAAAACATAGTGGATTGTGTTTGTATGGTGTCCCCCAAAAAAACTCTGATGTTCTTCATAATTTTTTCAGTCGACTTACAGCGTGTAATCTCTATAATCACATTATTTTGTAATCTCAGTCTTTCACCGAAGCAGTTTTGTAGAATTGTTAGTTAATGGGATTCCAATATTTTATTTATGAGTCACTCTAAAGGGAATCTTCAATTAATTTTAATGAAAATCCGCCCCTTTCTTTAATTACAAAACTGTTTTCATTTAGGTTTTACTCCTTAATCCTTCGTTTCTAAAGAGGATTTGCTTTTTTTTAATTAAATAGTTTTCATTTTTTTTTTTGCTTTCCTTTTTAAAGACTGAGTGAGTCTATGTAAAAAACATGCATTCATGAATGATAAACAGGAAATAAATTTAAAAATTTTTTTTTGACTGCCTCTGAGCACTTGCTGTTTCTGACCATTTGATCAGGGGTCTGTCCAGACATTTTGTGAAAGGTCGTGTTTTTGCAAAATTGTGAAAAACTATTCATAATTTGTGAATATAAAATAAGCGTTAAGTCACATTCTTGAAATCAGGGTCCTGCGTTTGTGAATTTGTGCAAATAGGGTCCTGTTATTGCAAAAATTACTTAAAAACCTTTTCAAGAAGTTTTCAAATTGTAACTACTAAATTAGAGATGCAACACACAAATATTTGGCATTCAGCCTATACTGCTCAACACAGAATATTCATTTCGGACGAATAATGAAAAAAAAATCACTCACAATTTTAATAACTTCAATTGATATATTTTAAATAACACAACTTAGTGATGTATAACTTTGAATGTGTTACGCATTAGGTAAACTTAAGTAATTCTTAATTTAGAATATTTCATTTAAAAAATTGCCAGAAATTAATTTTTATTTACTTAATATTCTATTAATTAATTTTATGAATTGATCAATTAATTATACCAACACAAAAACATATCGCACCTCGGCAAGAACAGTGTCATTACTCTAAAATGCAGCATTTGAGAAAAATCAACTTAAAGAATGCCACTGAAATGAATGAACACAAAACTGACACAACTGCCACCAGCTGGATAAATTGCGAGTTAGAGATGTGGCACTTTTTGAGCTTGATGGGGCACTTAATACTTATTTTTTTATTGACATAAACTCAAAATTGCTGTTTTTAGACTTGTGTGCACTTTTCTTGCCGGGGTGCGATATATGAAATTATGAAGTCAGAATCGTGGGTTTAGAATCCCTTTTCACTCAAAGGAGTTAGATCCAATCTATGACTCGGGAGCACCCTCGTCTTCTATGATGGGTCCAAAACGTCTAGTCTTGGTAGTTGAATAATGGTTTTCAGAAATTTTGTAAAGGATTGGCTGTTTAACACCGGAAATAAATTATAGAGTTGAAGTGCTAAAAATGCATTTTAAAAAATTTTAAAAGTAAACATATCTTAAAATGTTGAATTTTAATTTGTAATTCTTTTTTTTTCTTTCTGAAACGTTAATCTGTGTGGAATAAACAGCGCTTAACGTTACGAGGAAAGTAGGCGGTTAGAGAGAAAGCTATCACTTTTAAAAATCTTTCTCTAAAAACTAAAGAAAACCCATCAAAAACTGCAGACGATGAGGGAGAGAGTAGAAAAACAACGAATGAAGGAAGCTATTCAACCAGAATCGATTCTTCTCAAAGTGCAAGTGAGCATTTATTATAATAGTGCAATTAAAAATGCATCTTGGGAATTCATTGCTCTGTCCAGACATTTTGTGAAAGGTCCTGTTTTTGTAAAATTGTGAAAAAATTACTCGTCATTTGTGACTATAAAATAAACGTTAAGTCACATTCTTTCAGCCTCAGTCCTGCTTTTGTGAATTTTTGCAAATGGGATCCTGTTATTGCAAAAAACTTTCAATGAGTTTTTAAATTGTAAATAGATACAAGATTATGCTCAACACTGTAAAATTATAATTAAAAAAAAATTACATTTTCAAAAATAAACAGCAATTGCTGCTACTAAATTAGAGATGCAAAATAAAAAATATTTGGTATTTAGCCTATACTGCTGAACGCAGAATATTCATTTCGTACGAATAAAGGAAGAAGCGTCTGCCGAAGACATAACTTAGTTCGTTTACATCTGTCTTTCTTTTTTCTTCCCCCTGGGAAGGGTTTATTCGATTAACAAAACAATAATGAAGATGAACAAATTTGTGAAGGGTCCAATTAAAAGATAAATTATTTTGTGAAGAGTCCGTTTTTAAGTTAAAATATTTTGAGAAGGGTCCGTTTTTATGAGAAGATATTTTGTGAAGGGTCCGTTAACGAACCCAAAATTCTTCTAAACAGACCCCTGGAATTAAAGCATAAATTTCAAAGCTATAATTGCAGCCAGTCTGTTCAAATTAGGTTGCGCAGTAAATAACTTTTGGTCTAATGATCCAATTTTCACTCACGGGGAGTTAGAATATAACATTACTAACCTTCAGGAGAACATACCAAATGAGAGAATCTAAATAAAATTTTGCACACACATATTATGCGTTCAAGAACGTAGCTCTCACTGTTACTAAGTTAAAATTTCGAAATTTTCAGATAGCAACAACTACTTTTTTACTTAAAATGGCGTTGGAACGATATTTTCAACACGAGAAATGGCGATTTAAGGCAGAGGTAAAAAAGAGATTGGGAATTTTTTTCAATGGCAGGAGAAAGCGGTAAGGAAAGGATTTTTGCGTTTCAAAAATTTTCTATGTGTCCACATTAGTTTATTTTAGTGAACATGCTATAAAGATGCGTTAAAGATTTTTTTTTATCTCTTCTCGATTGGTCTCAAAATATTACGCTTTGTCAAAAAAAGTGAGTGTTGCCATTTGAAAATTTAGAAATTTTGTCATTGTAAATTTACCGGTGAGAGCTTCATTCTTGAGCACACAGTACTATATACAAAATTCATTGAGCAAAATTTGCTGTTGTACAAATTTGTGTTTTCTATGACATCATTTACAAAAGAAATTCTACGAAAAATAAACTTCCTCTTGATTAACAAAAAAAAAAAAAAAATTCTGACGGATTCGAGAAAAATGGAAGTTTTATCATAGCAGTTTGAAGTTAAGAGAGATGAGTTATGATACTGGTCATTAAGTACGAGAAGTTGTAAAAGAGTTGATGTTCAACGCAGTCTGGTGGGGAATAGGCAGTTAACTATAGTTTGTCTAAAGCAAGAACTTCCTTATCCATTCGTCTGGAGCCATGTCGGTGACTATGGTAACGAGGTATAACTATTTCAAGTAGGGATGTTTGGTCACTGTTTAGAACAGGTTTCGGGTCGGCGGGAGAAAGGGAATATTTTTCTTCAGTCTATTGTGTTAAGCCCTAGAGTGAAGAGAAGCTACCCTCTCAGAAATGCGCTATTCTTGTTTCCATAGCAACAGACGGCTTCAGACTTTCTGGCGGGGGGAGTTCTTACTGAAGACAAACTATAAACAACCATTGCGTATAGATGGTTAACTGAATGCAAACAATAACAAGCTTCCAAAAGCCGGAAAAAATTAGAAAACTTCGTGTGTATCCCTCCGCTTATGTTATGCTTACGAGGCGAAGTGTGAACAGGCGTATAGATGGTTAACTGAATGAAAACAATAATAAGCTTCCAAAAGCCGGAAAAAATTTGAAAACTTCGTGTGTATCCCTCCACTTATGTTATGCTAACGAGGCGAAGTGTGAACAGGCTTAGTATTCTATGAAGTTTTATTATTGTGATTTGCGATTAAACTTAAGTGTAATTTTACTATTCATAAGAGTTTCCTACAATTTATAAATTCTAACTGGTTGTGAGATATTTGAAACTAATTTTAAAAAAAAATTTATATCAAAACATAAGTAAAGTGTAAGATTTGCCATGCTTTGAGAGTTATCCCTTATTTGGCTATATTTGTGTAAAATATCACCGCTTTATATTTTTTGGGTGGCATCCTAGCATACTTGCGAAGTCTTCTGAATTCATTTGTTGTTTGTTTCGTTGAAATTTAAATAGAAAGAATGTGTTATATTGTAAACACCATTAGCATAATGATATTGGATGGCTTTTTCAATTTCAGACGTAAAAGTCAATCGGAAATAGTAACCCGAAAGACTTACGACATATTTTAACCCCTAGCGCCATCTGTGTTTAGCTTTATACGAGCAACCATCCACATGGTGACGTAAGTTCTTATTGGAATTTTAACTTCGTCTAACAGGGGTCGAAATGACGTGTTATTTCCAACACGACCGTTAAACTTTTCGGAGACGGCTGGTATAACAGTTGTACCCAGTCTTCTTTTTTACTGAAATAAAAGTATTTGATAAATGAGAGACAAATAATATTTTTATAAAACTATATTCGCTTTGTCTTCAACCTAACAAAAATTGCCTCTTACACAGGAAATACTTTTTTAAACTAAAAAATAACTTAGGTACAACTGTTGTACCAGCCGTCCCCAAAAGATTTTTTTAAAAAAAACCTGAAACTGGGTTGGGTGGGGAGTGCTTGACATTGAAAGAATTCGTTTCTACCAAGTACTGCTAAAAATTAATCTGGTTATCCAGATTATTTAGATAGAATTATTACTTTAGTAATTTACTTTACCGCTGTTACTAGTATCGGGACAAATGATTGATTCTATTAATAATCCGAAAAATGAAGAGGATATGATAAAACGATACAATTTATTTGTTAACCTGCAACTGTAAAATAATGTTTAGGTTTCAGGCATCAACTTGTGTTTTATTGGGTCTAACAGAAAATATTCTCTTAGAGTCGGTGACGAATACAATAAAAAAATAAATAAAAAAATAACAAAAATTTAAAATACGATTCACTACAGAATGAAGAAAATTGTGACAGCCGCAAGGCGATCACAGGTTACCCATTGCCAAAATGGCTGTTGTCTAATTTTATTTTGGAAAAGAAACTTTATTGTGTTTTCATCTTGGACATCTTTGACTGTTAATCCTGAACTGCTCGGTACACAATTTCCCAGATATATTTAAACGCAGCTCAAGCACATTCTGCGTAAATTCTTCTGATAACTGAATAGACATCGAACAGCCGATCGAGATCAATATTAACATTTTCGTATGGGTACAATGGTGTTTGATGGAGATTGTAAGCTGCATCATACACCCGTTTCGGATTCACAAGTTCATACATGAAATATGATATGAAAGCTAGACTTTTTTTCCAATTTTATATGAATGGCGAATTAATCATTTATATTCCACGGTCCACGATCCAGACAGTCTACGGTCTTGTGCAAGTTATTGGGTACGTTGAGAATGGATCCTTTTATCCCTAACAGGTGATTAACAACCAATTCTCGTATTTGCATGAAATGGGTTCGGAGAATCACCATTCGCTTTTCGGTAGGGTTCAATTCTCTCAACCATTTTCGTACTTTTGTGAGGGACGGGCTTCAGGCTTGCGTTTGCGAACGGAATCCTTCCGTTTTTCCGTTTGTGTGTAACGCTTAATGTATTCCCGTCTACGTTCTTTGGCTTTAACTTTTTCAGCCTCGGTAAGTTTAGGCCTTGGCATCGTTTTCTTTTTCTTGCTTCAACTCTAATTTTTGGAATCGTGTCAATCAGTTTGGACTCTCTTTATTTGTGATATTCACCTGAATTAGTATTGAATACGATCCAGTTTGAACTGTAACTTAGAATTTCTGATTCCAGGGTTAATTGTGAACCCAAGTCAAAATTCCGGAAAATTTCTTGAGTTTAAAAAAAAAAAAAAAAATAAAAAAAAAAAAAAAAAAAAAAAATAAAAAAAAAAAATTTAAATTGAAAAATTAGAAAAACATTCAAATAAGGTTTTTTTCTCAACATTTCTTAGTTTACTTAAAATATATATTTAAAATTTTACACATACCTATACCATTTATACATACCTATGATGACCTGGAGAAGTAATTAAAATTTACAAATATGTCTCTCTTTCTTGAGTTTATGATTATAACAACTATTTACAGATAAAAAATCAATATTAATCATGAATATAAGTTTATAAAGTATCTCTCTGGCTCTCCCTTACAAACAAATAAAATAAACTGTGTTTTTAAGTTCCACCTTTGAAAATTTGTGATCAATGAATTTTTGAAACGTCTGGACCTTCAATTTCCGGAAACTTCCGGATCACTGTTAGCAAAAATTCCGGAAATCCGGATTTTTTCCGGAGCACAATCAGCCCTGTGATTCCTTATTAAAACAATAAAAACAAAAATATCGATCAAATGATGAAATTATCTTTTATTCACAACTCAACAAGTCTCTCTGGTCCCATATCTCAAAAATAAACTCACCCACTTAATGCATAACAAAATTAAAAGCGAAAAAAATAATTCTAAAAAAAATTATCATACAGCAGCGGTCGCCATAGCAACGCATGCGCACTGTTTACTAATACTCTTGATTAATGCAGTTGAAAAGTGCGGACGCCATGAAATTCAAACGAAGATGGGTAAAAATTTTAAAATTTAATAAGAATATATTTCCTCGTGTATATACGAAAGCGCAAAAAAAATCAATGCATTTTTCGGTCCTTCCGTTTTTATTAAATTAATTTCGATTAGCAAATATCTTTTCATCCGTTTTAGTAGTTTCGTTTTACGCCTACAAATATGCTGGTATTTCGAAGGCAAGAAAAATCCTTTTCAAATAAAGAAAAAGAATTTTGTATTTTGAAAATTTTCAATATTTCAACTATATATTTTTTTTAAAATTTCGAATCACTTAGCTAATGCTCTGTATGAATATTGTATGGAGTTTAAGAAATACACTTAAAATAAAAATCTCTCTTTATTTCTCAATTAAAAAAAAAAGATTAAAAGATTTACTTTCTTAAAAGTTTAATTTTGATTTAAATTACTTTTCGGTTATTTGCGTTTCTTATAGTTTTTTTAAGCGATTATTTCATTGAAGATGTATCATTGAGATTTTTTAATACAACCCAGTAAGTGCAATTCCTCAAATAATACAGTTGAACAAAGAAATTATTAGTGATAATCTCAAATCGAGAATTTTTAATTATGAATATTTGAATTGATCAGTGATCAAGGGTCTGTCCAGACATTTTGTGAAAGGTCCGTTTTTCGTAAAATTGTGAAAAAATTACTCACATTCTTTCAACCAGGGTCCGCTTTTATGAATTTGTGCAAATAGGGTCCGTTATTGCAAAAAAAAAAATTTTCAAGGAGTTTTTAAATTGTATAGACATACAAGATTATGCTCAATACTGTAAAATTGTAATTAAAAAAATTGAATTTTAAAAAATAAACAACAATTGCTCCTTCTAAATTAGAGATGCAACATACAAATATTTGGTATTTAGCCTATACTGCTGAACACAGAATATTAATTTCGGACGAATAATGGGAGAATCCTCTGCCGAAGACAAAACTTAATTCGTTTACATCCATCTTTCTTGTTTTCTGCCCTGGAAAGGGTTTATTCGATTAACAAAATAATAATGAAGATAAACAAATTTGTGAAGGGTCCGATTAAAAGAAAAATCATTTTGTGAAGGGTCCGTTTTTAAGTTAAAATATTTTGTGAAGGGTCCGTTTTTATGAAAAGATATTTTGTGAAGGGTCCGTTAACGGACCCAAATTTCTTCTAAACAGACCCCTGGTGATTATTATTGAATAGCTAAAATATGAAAAGATCTGCAAAGAATTCTATAAAAGAAATATTTCTTCAAAGAAAACACCTACATAACTAACTTTCCCGCTTATTCGTTATTAAAAACTCTTTTTCTCTTTGAAATTTCTGTATTCCTTGATGCTGATCCCAAATTATTGTGACTCTCAGCATAGTATTTTAAAACATTCAACATTAATCAAAATAACTTAAATATGAAAACTGGCCCAATATTAAACGTAAAATGAAATATTTTTTTTGGAACATTAATAATCTATAATATAGATTTGTCACAGAAAAACTACCAGGAAGTCGGCGTTTCAACCTACGCTCTGCATTTAAATGACCTCTATTCAGATTTTGAAACTACAGGGTGCGCAGCCAAAATTATTCAACAAAAAATAAGCACCTTTTAAGCACTTTTCAAGCACTCTAATAATATTTTTAAGCACTTAAAAAGAATATCATAATTAGACAGGGTTGGAAAGTTTTTGACAATTGACGGTTTTATCTGGTTTTAACAGTCACGTCCCAACGAAAAATTCTTTTGGCATTGTTTTTGACAATTGTCAAAATTTTTAAATCATGTAAATCGAATGGAGTTTTCATAAGCTACGGTCTGACGATGAGCTGAAATAGATTGGGGTTGAATTAATTGTGAAAACGTTGAATAGAACAATGTGAACTGTGTCTTTCTGCCTTATTCGTAGCGAAAATCAACATGGTAAAGGAAAAATCTCAGTTTGGAAAAGGGAAAATTAAGCACTTTTTAAAAACAACCAATGAAAAAAGCACCTTTAAGGGCTTTTAAAAAATGAAAATCGAAAATAAGCACCCTTAAGCACTTTTTAAAAACTCTACGCACTCTGAACTAGGTTTGAGGATGTTTTGACTATGGTACTACCACCGTGGATAATCAATCCATATGGTGACATTGAAGAAACGTATGTCATAATTCAAGAGGAACTGACAGGCATAAGCACAAACGAAGAACTTAAGGTACAGTTTAGAAACGGATATCAGTGATTTTGGCTACAAAAAAACATACCCGTTACTTATTCCGCATTATAGAATATCTCGAGAAAGTTTTTAATTGCTTTTCCGTCTTCATACCTAGTGGAAAGGGGTTTAAGCACAGTTACCAGTCTCCTAACAAAAACTAAAGAAACAGACTGGACATCATTAACCGATGAGATTTTGAGATTAAACCTAAATAAATTGATGCCGAATGGTGATAATTCTTTATTAAAGCATCAGGTTCATCCCTCTCACTAAAAGCATTTATTTATTGCTTAGTTATTTTATGTAACAAATACTAAATTTTAATTTGGTTCGTTTTAGTTTGAATTTCATAAATAAATGTATAAAATTACTGTTTTTTTTTCTTAAATTTTTTCACACTACACTTCACTACAGTTAGAAATTTAAATCTTTCACAGTGAGCTGTCAAAAATACATTTGAAGTTGATGAATTTACAAAAAATCAATATCAGGTAAGCAGGGGGCCTACCCAAAACTAAAAAAAACATGGCAAGGGGTATACGAGACAAAAAAGTTCAGGAACCACTGATCAATATTATTATAGTAAACACTACTGCATATATATGCAGGAAGGTTGTTAGAAAACCTTTTAAATTTCGTGTTAGCAACAAAGAACTGAAAATTGAACTATCAAGCGAATGAGCAGTCATCAGCATGAAAAACAAAACAATATCTAATAAATAAAAAGATTCGACCTAATAACATAGAATAAAGAAAATAGTGTAGATATCTTAATTCCAGAGTAAATTGTTTCTATGTGTTTTCAATTACCATAAGTGAAGCCATGCCTTTCTTGGGTGAGTTCCTTTAATTCATTATCTAACTGGAATTAATTTCTCGAAACTCACAAATGCGTTTGTTAATTGTCAGACCAGACTATTACGTTGCTTAAGTTGAATGGTGTTGTTAATCTAATTTAGATCAATAATTTGTAAGGTCATTTGCTTAACTCTTTCTTTGGCATTTATATATTTAACGAGAAAGTCCTCTTCTGTTTCGGGAAAATTATAATAATAAGTATTACAGAAATTGTTAGAGATACTGAGGCGAGAGAAGTAGTGAAATGTATTTCACGAGGTGTTTCATATACTAAACTAGAATACATTTTTATCCATTAAGGGGATTGCGAAGCGATCCCGGAGGACCTGAGAAAAATATCCAAACGAGTGAGTAATCACGAGGAAATTTAATCTCAATCAATTTCCATTTAGATATTACTGGCGTCTGAAACAAACTGAGCTATAAGCTGAGTAGATGCGCTTGGTTAAAGCGAGCAAATTCGTACGAGTAAACAAACAGTTTTATATTTTGATTTTAACTAAATTTATTAATTAATGCAGTTAAATAAATAATTTAGACTATTAATTACAGCTATTAATGTTCAATTTTGTATCTTTGTAGTTTTATATCCAATCCAGAAGACAAGGAAATTCCTGGTTCAGTATTAGGACAAACTAGCCAGAACTAACCCTGATTTATAAGTAGGGCCCGACTTAGGCTAATTGGGGCCTGGGGGCAAAAACTTCTTTGGAGGGGGGATATTATAAAAAATTGAACTTAACGGAGGTAATTAAGTTTTTCACCTTCATTATTGATATATAACAAGAAAATTGACTAGAACCTAAATTAGCTATAAAGTCCCACCCCCTCCAATGGTCCAACGAAATATCGTTCTGTCCCTTTTATTGATGTTCCTGAAATTCTATGTCCATCATGTCGAATGTAGTTTTCTGATTGTTATCTTTGTCATCTAGCAGCTAAAAATTTCTAGCCTTGCTAGACATTAGGGCGGAATTCAGCTAAATTTTCGGAATTATGATGGCTCGCTTAAGCCAATCAAAAGCATGTATTTTTGTAAACATATCGCCTTTTGCTGCATGTAAAAATACAGGCTTTTTATTGGCCAAATTTGTCCATCGTCATTGCGACAACTTAGCTGAATTCCGCGCTAGAAAGCCATGGATTTTCGAAATATAGATTTTTTGCGTTCATACGATAGATTAATGAAGAAGCTAACGCAAGACAGACGGATTTTACACTATACTGAGATTTTGTAAAAAATTTCATTAATGAAGGGAACCTAAAATAAACTTTCTATTCGATTTGGGGATCCTCTCCAATGTGGGGGCCAGGGGCAACTGTCCCGTTTGCCCCTGCCTTTGTCAGGCTCTGTTCATAAGGAGTCAGTACGGAGAACTAATCCGCAACTAAACGGAGAGGAAAAACTAGCACGTCTACCCTCCAAGGATATTTCAAGTCAGCACTGTGATCGTTGCGTGCCGGGAATAGAGTTTAAATCGATCAGCCATCAATTTGATTCGAATTTGGATAGTCTCATTAAAAGGCAAGAGCTCTATCCCCTGAGTCATCGCGGTTCTGAGGCCAGAGATAGTGTCAATATAAGTAATGTAATGGTGGTCACTGGTATCTAATTACTAGAGCCCGGATTTTGATGATCTAAAAAACCTCAATTAATGCCCTTAAAAAGTTCAAAAAATGCCCTTACAAACTGCAAAAAATGCCCTTAAAAGTGCAAAAAATGCCCTTAAAATGCGAACATTGCGCTAAAAATGCCTTATGACATGACTTAAATAGAAGTAAAAATATTGAACTAAAACAATGTTACTCTTTAAAATTATTATGAGTCGTTTCAAAAAATATAAAGCAATGCAATACTTGTTCTACGTTCATTAAAGTTAGAAAAATATGCTTTATATCCTAAAATAACAAAAAAAGGAAAATAATTGACTCCAAAACATTTTCATTTTGTACAGAAACTTAAATGAATATAACAACTTCCGTCTCATAATATTACTAAATATCAGAATTACAGTGGATTATTAAATTTTTTTCTAATATTTTGAAATGTAAACGAGCGTCTCTTGTCTGAAAGCAAATTTTTATACCAGGAGAAGCTTCTTTCAACGTCTACTGATGTTATTGGTGCGTACTTGAAAAGGACGGTCACACTTACTGACAATTCTTCTTCAATTTGAAAAGATGTTGCCTTACCTGTTAATATCCTAGAGATTTTCTTCATTGTTTGGAAGCCAGTGTAATAATAAAAAATTATAAAAAATAATAAAAATTGGAAAAAATTAACAAAAAATTTAAAAAATGCTTTAAAAGGCAAAATACGCCCCAAAATTCGAAGAAAATGCCCTATAAATCTCAAAAAAGCTCTGAAAGACAAAAAATGTCCAAAAATGCAAAAAAAAAATGCAAATGTCATCAAAATTCGGGCCTTACTAATTACACTAATGTGTACAATTTTATAATATTTTTTGATAACCAACAGAAATGAAATAGTATCGGAATATTTATAAATAAAAGTTGTATATATTTCACATTTTTTTAGAACTTTATATTGTAGCATTCACTTACCATCAATTATAGCCTTAAATACATGGGTATACAATGAGAGAGCTCGGATAGCGAAAGGAAAGCAATTACGAAGCAGGGATAATATTCTAGAATAACCCATCTCTTGGCGGCTTTTTGAAATTTGGCCAAGTTGGCGATTATTACTCGGATCAACGTTTCTTTTTAATTAAACAAAAAAAAAACTTTAAATACACATTTATTAAAATACTTTTAATAGAAAAAAAAATAGTAATACAAATAAGAAGAGATAAGAGATCAGAAGCATAAATGGCGAAAAAATAAATCCTTTTACGTCTTTTCTAAGGATACATGTCAAATAACCAATCAGGTTTAAGAATTTTGGTGGTGTGATCGGGGGCTCAGAATAATTCAAATATCTTCCGGAAACCTAGTTTGGCGAGATTTCAAAAATTTGTTTGGTGAGATTTAAAAGAATCGCCACGGTGTGGACTATTCTAGGATCTACCCCGAAGCAGGAAATAATGCCTTTAGTATTTGTAAAAAAGATAAATCACTAAATTTCCAAAAATTAGTTTAAATAATGCTTAGTGGTTGCATTTTAATCAATTAAACTGAAATAATTTGTTAAAATAATTACCTTGAATATAGCATAGAACCCTTAATTAATAATGGTGGCTGATGAATCTGTTATTAAATCATTTTTTGAGTATTACTGTTATTTTTAAAATAATATAGTACTAGCTGAATACTCTCTTTGAGGTGAAAAAAAAAGAATCCATAAATATGTACTGAAGAAAGCTACAAAATTATGCGAAAAACTTAAAAACAAGTACCGACACAATTAATAAAGTTAAAATAATTTCAATGTTTTTTTTTATTTCTTATTATCTGTTACCCTTCTCGATGGTTTTACGTTACTGGATAAAGCAAAACACGTATTTCATCGTTCAACCCATAGTTCCATCAAATCTTTACCTCCACGAAGGCAAATTTCTACCAATACTTGATCCAGGAGTTCTCTTGTCTTCAGGATTGGGTTCAAAATTACAAGGCAGCCGAATACAATATTAGCAGTCACAGACCCAATATATCGGTTAAGCTGTTCAACGACGGTTATAAAATAAAAATCTTAGCGGCTATTACCAAAATTAATCAAGCATCATAAGTATGATGTCAGTAATAGGTTTGCCGATTTTTACGACCATTTCTTTCTTTCACTTTGCTTTAAAGTGCTAAGTTTATTATTTGACTAGTTATTAACTATTACCAAAATCATTGGCATCAATAATAATACTATTAATCGTACTATTCCCTTACGGAATAGTTCGATTTCTCCATTAATTTTAATTTTCATTACAAAAATTATTTTACTATTGAAATTACCGTTGATTTTAAATTATTTCTTTTTATAATAACGCGTTTTAAAAGCATAACTGTAAATTAAATAAATACGTGGTTTTAGATAACTTTTGACGCTTTTACTTTACTTCAAAAAATGTCTTCCGCTAAAATAGAAGGAAAATTCCATTTTTTAATACTACTCCGAATAAAAATTCGAAAATCGAGTTTAGTAATTTGATCGCAATTCTGTTCAATTGACCTCCTGCCGAATGATTGCAGATGAATTTTTTGAGCCTACTGTTTATCCGCAATCAGCTACACAGACACTCAAAATCTTTATTTTATTATATTTTATTTTATATTTTTATAAACGTCGTTGAGTAGCCGGCCCAATTTTTGAGTTTACGATTCTAATGTTCAACTACGTAGCCTTGTCATTTTGAACCCAATCCAGAAGACAAAGAAACTCCTGGATCAAGTATTGGGAGAAACTTGCCTTCGTGGAGGAATGCTTGATGAAAATAATCCGCATTTGCGTTACATGGGGAGGAAAACCACGAAAACCTTCCTCGGTTAGACGGCACGGGGACTCTAACCCATGATCCGTCTACCACTGAGGATATTTAACGTCAGCACTGTGGTCGGTGAAAGTCGGGTGCAAAATTCATATCGACCAGCCACTACTGGGAATTGAACCGCGGGCTTTATCCGCTGAGCCACCACGCCTCAATTATGATATTAGTTTGATTTCGTTTTCAGATTATGTTGCATTTTTTAGCACAATTTCAAAACAAAATTATTTATATCTCCGGAACTTGTTTTTATTCACCTCAAAATCAATCCTGACATTTTAGTTTTATATCATCGTCAGAAACAATCACATTTCATTTCTATAGTTTAATTAGATAGTATAAAACAATCGCATTTCAGTTTTTGTGTAACTCAGTACAATCGTCAAAAACAAAGACATTTCAGTATGTTCTTCATTTTTTAAATAAAACCGTTAAAAAAAAAACCGCAATTCTTGAAAGACAAAATATGTTCTTACCTTTTAAGATGTTTTATTCCTCCTATTCGAATGGAACACAAAGAAACTTGCGAGTGTTATTCCTTGACATTCTCCTGGAAATGACAAGAGATGTCCGGAAGAGTCCGGAAGAGCGATCAGAAGAACTTAACTGTTGATATCCTAACTTGGACGTCCGGCTGCTAATGCATTAGTCCGTCCCGATCACTGTGACGTAATACACGATGATCCAATGAAGTTTCTCCGGCAAATACCATCACTATGGCAACCAAAAGTGAATAAAAATGGATG
Source organism: Parasteatoda tepidariorum (assembly GCF_982258835.1). NCBI lineage: Eukaryota > Metazoa > Arthropoda > Arachnida > Araneae > Theridiidae > Parasteatoda > Parasteatoda tepidariorum. The sequence continues at coordinate 106,222,764 of NC_141758.1, forward strand.
CTTTTGAAGGATTTATACGGATAAGTGAAAAATATTTTGTTAACATTTTTGGACAGTTCTCCTTTTTCACAAATCAAAAGACACAATAAGACATTTCGAGAAGAAAATGTTGAATTTTACGTATCTTACTTTAATTGTTGAATTGTATTGTTTTCTTTCTTTAAAATGTCTAAATTTATTATGAGCACCTTAATTTTAGAATCCTTGCCAAGGGGATATAAATTGATATTATTAAAGCCAGGGGAAAAAAACAAAAACATTACTGAAATTTCGTGCATCACTACTAAAGCAGGCAAAAATTTCAAAACCTGTTCGATTGCCCTGAAATAAGACTTTATAACTCTGGGACCTTTTGTGGTTAAGTTTTGAAATTTCATCATCAGATATAAAGTTCAATTTTCGCCCAAATCCTATCAATTAACTTGTTTCAAGAGGATCGTTTAAAAAAATTTATTTTCTCAACGGTTTAATAACAGGCATTCAAATAAGTATTAATTTGATTCTAGTTTATTCAGTTTTTTCTTCGTAAAATTAAAAAATAGCTCTGTTGGATGAGTTCACTAGAAATTTATCATCATGAATTTTTATTTAAAGTAAGCACACGCAAAATCAAAGTGAGTTTCTAAAAATTACATGAAATCCCATGTTTGTTTTGTTTACGTTTATTTGACGAAATTGAATCATTTAAAATCAACAGCAATTTAAATAAAAGAAAAATTAGTTAATGTACTTAAAATAGTTGGTGTAAATCCATTGATTGATGCAAATTTCGACTATTATGAGTTGGCCGCGCGGAAAGGAGCCGAATGATACTGAGTTTAGTTAATCTTTATTTGGATTAGTTGAACTTACATTACTAGATTAAACAAGACTTGTTTTTCTGAATCTAATAACGTAAAGTCGCTATGAAAGCAACAAATATTAGTAAATAAATAGAACTTAAAATTATTTTAATTTTATTAATTGCATCGGTATATCATTCCTTTCAGTTCTGTGCGTGTTTCTTAATATTTACTTTTTGTTTTACGAGAAATGGATAATCAACTTGTACTATTATAATACCGTAACTGCTGCATGATAATTTGTCCCCTAATACTTTTTTATATCATTTTATAACCGTCGTTGAATAGCCGACTCAATTTTTTGGGTTTACGACTACTAATAATGTCCAACGCCGTAGCCTTGTTATTTTGAGCCCAGTGCAGAAGACAAAGGAACTCCTAGATCAAGTATTGGGAGATATTTACCTTCGTGGGGGGACTTTTTTAAGGGATTAACCAGCATTTGCGTTACATTACTACTAATTTTGACTTATGCTCTTTTTACAAATGCAATGCAATAGAAGTTAACATATAATTAATTTTTTTCACTCTATAATTGAATGATTAAAAATTTCTACTATCATATTACCATATTACTTGATAAAAACTTCATTATCTTCAAAAATATGTAATAAAATATAAATAAAATGTAAAATAATTCATGCATAATAAAATACATAATAAAAAATAAAATAATTCATAATAGAATAATGTAATTTGCACCAAAAAAAATTGTAAAACGGTTTATAACATCAGACACCGATTTTAATAACTTCATGTTAAAATGTAACGTAGAATTTCATTATTCTAATAATAATAATAATAATAAGTTACAAAAACAATCCTCATAAACTCTTAATTTAGAAATCAAACAAAAATCAAAAACGTAATAATATCTGTTTAGGTAATTTAATTTTAACCTTCAAATAGGGAAACAAAAGTATTTTCAGGAAAACAATAACTTTATGTCTTAAAACAATTTTATGCTGATGACAACCAAACCAATATGAAAATTAATGTGGGAAAACTGGATCCTACCATGTGATTTTCTAGCCAATAATATATTGACTACCATTGAAAATTCCGACACCATCAGTAAATTTTTATGTATAGTAAGATATATATATATATATATATATATATATATATATATATATATATATATATATATATATATATATATATATATATATATATATATATAGGAAAATTCAATTAATTATCTGTTTTAATTTTAATTTACCGAGCATTGGAATGTATTTAAATCAAATCTTAATTGCATATAAATTGAATGAAATGTTTATTAAATCAAGAATTTAAACAGAAACTTTTAATAACTGCGTCGTATAAAGAATATCAGCATACAAAGTACGATTAAGATACATGTACAGTCTCGGCTCTTTAAAATGTCTCCCTATTACTGAGAAACAATGCATAATGCATAATATCCGATGGACGCAATGTTATTTTAATATTCATTAGATCATCCACACTGAACCATTCATTCAATATACCGACTGAAATTGAATCATTCAATTTAAAAATAAGACTTAATTTAAATCATTATTTTTTTCATATTGAAATTCATGGCCATTGTAACTTTCTTTTCAAGGAATACGATACAATACGATCGATTCATTTATCGATCATAAAATATCGATCATCTTCAAAAATTATTATTCACTCTTTTTGAAAAGTATCCGTCCTTCGCGCGTATCTTGTACTCCATTATATATCGAAGAATCGAACCAGCGTCCTTTTTAATGCATTTTTCATCTATGATATATTATATTAAAGGGTATTTTTACGTATGCATTAATACAAATAAATTTTTTATCAATTTTTCAAAGAGTCTGGGATGCTGTAATAGTTATAACGTAATTCCTAGCTTTTAAAACTTCTTTGTCCAGCAGTGGACTGATCATAAGGACACGGTTCCCAGCAGAACACCGAAGTCAAGCATCACTGGGTGCTGTCAGTAAGCGGGTGGGTGACCACTTTGATCAGCCTGCGTAGGGACCGAAGGTGTGCGGTATTGGTCCTCGCTAAACTGTTCTACTGTAAAGTGCTCGATTTCGCGCTCAGGTCATCGGGCTAACAAAGCAGGAGAGCCATCCCCTCTGCAGAGAGGATCAAAATTGCGATGGCATGTCTTCGGATCATCTTTAGGGATGTTTCTCAGACCGTCGCCAATAGCCCATTGTGCAGCTTTAGTGCGACGTAAATAAAATACCTACCTACCTTAAATTTTTTTATTTTATCTTAATTTATTTTTTAATCATTTCCAATCGAATTTTAATTACATTAAACAAATCATTTAATTTTTATTACATTTAATAAAAAGCTAATATAAATATTTTATTCTGTTCATAACAATTAATGTAACGGCTAACTTTTTATTTCAATACAAATGTAAATTCTCTGTGGTTACTAAATCAAAAACAAAATCTATTTATAACTCTTTATTTCTTACCACAAAAGTGTATCAGTTACAGAGTTATACTAATTCTCACGATCCTTTTTGGCGATTAGCTATTGCCAAATTATTTTTAACTTAATATTGATTACGGGGTGTGCGCTTTGTTTTTGGCTATTTTATCTTTCGATAAATCGCCAACCATAGGGTACTGTCAGTTGGGAACAGTTCATTTTACTTTCAATTTTGAATTCTTGGCGTTAGGACTAGGTGCCACGACCCTCAGCAAAACCGTTCAATTAATTTTACTTTTTTGAATTCTCGACGGCAAGAGTGAATCTCCACGTCCCTTTCACGAAGCACCTTCTTTTTTTTTATGATTTTAAAAATATGGTCATATTCTTTATAATAAGATTTACAACTATAATAAATCAGTTTTGCTTAAATTATTTCATTAATTTTTCTGGTATAAATATCCCTCCTTCATAACCAACAAAAAATTATATCTGATACGGCCAAAAATATGCGTAATAAAATTATCTCCACTAAACCCCATTGCTTTTTTAATCAAATTTTGAAAGAATTTGCTTATTTGTTTTTTGGATAAATAAACACTGCTACATATTCTTTTAATTATATCTATCTGATTAAAAATGGTATTTAAATAGATGTTTTCAGAAACGTTAGAATTTCAAGTAAATTTGAGTATTTAAAAAGAAAATGTTTGCTTTGTTGATTCATACGATAAAAGAAATGATTTTAATTTTAATATAAATAAACTAATTATAGGAGTCTTGCCCAATGCTCTCGATTAAGAAAAAATACAAATGATCCCAAATAGAACCAATAATTTAGATTTGCTTTAGACTGACGATTAATTAACGATAAACATTAGGCTTACCCCCTTTCCTAAAGATTCAAAATATCATTTTAAATCGATTATGATCAAATTAAAAATTCTTCTCAACGAGAGACCTACCAACTATGTTCTGGTAGCTGAACTTCCCTGTAAAATATCAAAATAAACCAGCTTTCACAACCCCTTGGGGGCACATTTAAAAACAAAAGATTAGCTTTCAGTTTTAAAAAAAAAAGCTTCTTTAACTTTTCAGGCTCTTATGAATTCAATAATTGAGGAAACTCAACTAGAAGGAATATTCGCGCACCAAGACGAATATAGCAATTGCAAGTAACTTTTTTGGTGAAACTGTAGGAAAACTAAAAATAATCCTTTATATTGCAAATAAATATATTATTACTCTCTCACCAAGTAAATGTAAATTTCAATATCAAGAAATTGATTATTTAGGATTTAAAAAATAAGAACAAAAATTTCACCTATTGAATCAAATATATTTAAAATTACATCTTTTCCAACGCCTAAAACTAAGAACTTAACAAATTCATTGGTGATTGTGGATATTAAATAAATTTAATTCCAATTAATGATAAAAGAAATTGATTTGACCTCCTCGAAAGTTAAATTCAAATGGAATCATAAACATCAAAATGTTTCTAATTCCCTACAAAATGTATTTTTCAATAAATATTACATAAGACTCCCACAATGGGGTAAAGATTTTACTTTAAATTCAGATGATTCAAATTTTGCTATTTCTGGTGCATGTTTTACAGGAATTTGAAGGTCAATTGTCTCCTGTATCCAGGGCCGGATTAACCTATAGGCACACTAGGCACGTGCCTAGGGCCTACGAAATTCAGGGGTCTACGAAAAACTTGGGAGAAAAAAATTTGTTGACGAAAATAACTTAGCTTTAAAAACAACAAGTGTATTTTGCACAAAATTATGAAGATACAAATAAAAATAAAATATTTTTCGGTAATAAATTATTTTGCAGAATCTTATGATCTAATATATTACTTTTTCGCGATTTTTGGATTCAACGAAATCTTGTATTATGTTATCGAATTCCAAACTACGCAAAATGTCGTATTCAATAGACATAAGTGCGAGCGATGCCAAACGATCTTGATTCATTGTTGAACGCAGATAATTTTTTATCAATTTTAATCTGGAGAAAGATCTTTCTGCATTTGATCCAAGAATCGACAAATATATTCTTAATGCAATGTGAACGTTAGGAAAAGTATTCACAAGTTTATCTTTAATTGCCTAGGGCCTACGAAAATTGGCTATGCCTAGGGCCTACGAAAGGTATAATCCGGCTCTGCCTGTATCATATTTTTCTAAAAACATTTAAAAATGCAGAAGGATAATACCCCGCAATCAAAATGGAATAATTGGCAATAGTAAAATCTGTTTTGGCTTTTAAACATAATCTTTAAAATCGACACTTTATTACTTTATCTGATTGTAAACACCTTAAATACTATAAGAAAACTTCTTCGACCATGGATTTAACAACAAGATGGTTAATTCATTTAAGCGAGTCTTATAGTCTTTTACTTTTAAACACATTTCTGGAGCTCAAAAGTGCTTTAGCAGAGTTTTTTAGTCGATTAGTACAGGAACCTGGCCCCCCTCCCTACAGGATATATCTAATAACCTTCAATTACTTCAAATAAATGATGAAATACTTCCTTTTCCTGGGAATTTCTTATGATACATTCTTACATAAGCAAAGGTTAGATAAATATATTAAAAAAATTTATAATGATATCGAAAATAAACAATTCAATAAATCTAATCAGCATTACTTTATATATGGAAAATACATAAAGAATGTATGTATGGTAAATGATAGAGAGTTTCCTTTTATTGTTGTTCCTAAATCCTTGATACCTAACGTTCTTTCAAAAATTCATTTACCACATTTTGGAATTAAGAAAACATACGGATTTTTAATGTGTACATATTTTTTGTATTGTATGTATTCTGATGCAGAAAAGGTTGTTAAATCTTGTTCCAAATGTATGGACATAAAAAATCATCGAACACCTCAGGCTCCTTTACGAAATACAGTCAAACCCCGTTATACTGAACCGTTAAGGGATAGAAATTTCGGTTCATTATAACCGGGAGTTCACCATATCCGTACTGCAAACAGTTTTAACTAATTTTTAACTAATTCTTTTCGTCTTGAGTACAACAAAATCAGGGATGACCTTTATTTAAGGATGGGTAACTGAGATAGAAGAAGCTAACAAGAAAAAATGCTTACGGCTACATTCCAATGAATAGATGATTTTAAAAATCGGTATACGTATTTTATGTAGAAATTTCAAAATTACCAAAAAATAAAGAAAAATCAGTCAAAGACAGAAGAAAGCTCATAATATCCAATTTCCACTCTTCTTTTGGTTCACTATATACACAAATAATATTATACTAGGAGGCTTCGCCCCCTGCTCGCTTGCGCTCGCCAACCCCCGGAACTGCTTTCGCAGTTCATTTCGGATTGCTTCGCAATCCGATGCTCGCTTTGCTCGCTCATTAGATACGATCTTAACGTCTAGCTTTTGTATACTTTTTTGAACACTGAAGTTCCGAAAACTTTTCACTGTAGAAAATTCTAAGCCTGTGCATTTCAATATTAATTTGAAATTGCAAACAGTTCACATATTTTTCTTAATCACACTATTCTAAATTTCAGTTGTTGAGAAAAGTAACTGTTGTAAGTTTTGTTTTAAAGTCTTTCCCACCAGAGGGCTAAATCCATGTGTTGTAAAACAATATGAAATAATACTGAACGCCAGATGTAAAGCATCGGCTTCGATGAAGATAATTTTGCGAGAACTTTTTTGATAATTCGATGAGAATTCACCCGATTAGCCATATGATGCTCACTACGTGTTCTTGCGCGCCGAATCCTATCAATTAAAAATGAAAACTGTTGCCAACGCGAGAAAGGAAATATCATCGGTTTTATTGATACATACGTATTAGCGTTTTATATAATATAGATGTGTATAGCGAGGCACGAGAGGGAACATTTCGTTCACTATATCCGGAAGTTCACCATAAACCATGTTCACTATAACGGGGTTTGAAAGTAATTTTATTCCCAAAAGACGATCTGAATTGGTTTCTTTAGACATTAGCGAACCATTTTTGTAATCAACAATATATTTTGACTCATATTGATCATTTCAGCAAACATTTAGAACTTTTTACATTAACAAAAATTACTACTGAAGCTGTCAATGCTAATCTTTTTGCATATATTTGCTCTTATGGCAGATCTGATATGATCTTCAAGGATTTAAGTAATCAATTTATCTCAGAAATAATTTTAATATTTTTCAAAATCATTGGGTTTTAAAATAAATCACACCACTTTTGCACATCCTGCCGCTAATTAGGATAGCGAGAGAATTAACACTAGCACGAAATCAAGTATAAATTCTTCAGTGGAAGATGGAATTAATTTTAAAAATGCAGCAAGAATTTGTATAATGGTGCTAAACATAGCACAACAGGGTTTTAATAGGATACATTTTGGTCGAAATTTGTCATTAATTGTTGACTCTTTTAATCCCTATATACAAGTATAATAAATAGATAAAGTAGGTCATTTCTTTTATGACATTCTTTCTGATTTAAACAAAATGCATGATAAAACTTATCAAAATAACTTAGATGCGCAATGTAAACAAAATCAAAATAATAATGAAAAATGAAAACTCAGGTACTTAAAACGTGATGATATAATATATTTATTTCATTAGGAAACATAAACGTTTTCAGGCATGATTTGTTTTAGTTAATGTTCACATTTTTTTAATATTTTATTAAATAGAATACTACTGCGATTTATGAGTCAAAATCTTAGCAATGGCTGCGCACACTACGAAAAACAATTGAAAAGCGTATAGACTGGAGAATGTTTTTTTTTCACTTTTATAAAGTTTTTTTCGGTTTATTTGTTTTTAGTCGTGTAGTGATGCATAAAGATTTTTCACATTATTTGAAAACCAATTATAAATGGAGAAAATAAGGTTGAAATTTGGAAAAAAAGAAACATTTTACAAGGATTTATTGCTTCCGAGGATTTCGTAATATTGAGAAGAGGATAACATTAATTCATGTACAAGTTCGTCGGGACCACGAAACATTACCGTAATACAGAGAGTTATTATATTGGATATCGTAGTAGCGAGAATTTTCTGTATACATAAAATGGAGAGATAAATGTAACAAAAAAGTTTCCGGCTCCATTCAAAGCAATCAAGAAGCATACTGATATAACTTATTCAATTCGAATATTGGATAATCACCATGTGAGAATTTTTAGAAAGATATTAATAGATTATTATTAATGAATAAAAGGAAAGAACATTTAAATGATAACGATAATAATGCCAATAATAAATCTCGTTATAATTTAAGGAATAGAATTGTTTAGATACAAATTTTTTGTGCTGTGATGGAAAGATACATCTTTATTTTAGTTTTTTTTCCTGCTGTAAAGGCAGTAAACTTTTTATTTACAAATATGGATCAATACAGTAAAATATGGTTTTCATTCATGAATACAGTCAAACCCCGCTATAGTGAACCTTCAAGGGACCGAAATTTTGGTTCACTATATCCGTTACGCAGGTAATTTAACTAATGGTTCCCAAACTCCTCCCTTTTATTACACATTATTTAAATAAATAACTGTAAAATATTATTTAGTAGCGAAAAATGTGTTATTTTTCATTACTCTTCGTCTTGTTTACAAAAAAAAATAATAAATAAATAAATAAAATTTTTTTAATTTTTAGCTGATGAGCAATCTTGACAGAAAATGCATATTGATCCTACTGACACCTTACTGGTGCATTATCTGCCAGGGTTGGAAATATCTGCTTGGTTTGTTTAGGGATCTGAAAGTGAGATAAAAGAAGCTTATCACTAAATTCCCCTCTATAGATGGGTTTAAAAATCGGTATTTGTTTTTATTTTAAAGTAAAAATTTCGAAATTATTACCAAAAAAAATCAGTTGAAGACAGAAAAAAGTTCATTATATCCAACTTCCTCACTTTTTTGGTTCACTATATCCACAAAAAATATCATTATGCGTGTATAGCAAGGCACGGGACCTAACATTTCGTTCACTATATCCGGGAGTTTACTATAAACCGTGTTCACTATAGCGGGATTTGACTGTATATCTTTTTATTTCAACGTGGGTTCGACCCTTACCTGCCGAAGACTCCCCGTGTAGTGAATGGTGACTGATGCACGCTAAATGTGTCGAGTTGCAAAGTCCCCCATGTTCCCATAACAAATTAAGACCTCTGGGGGTACTGATCCAGGAATTTCTTTGTCTTCTGGATTGGTTCAAAATTACAAGGCTACGGAGTTGAACATTAGATAAAAAAGAATAATATAAAATAAAAATAAAAAATGCTGCGTCATAAAAGTATTTATAATTACTATTCAATTTCAAGTAAATTTTATTTTTGAATTTGTATTTGTGATAACGAAAGCAAAAAGTAGAATGTTTTCATTAAGTAAGGAAAAATACAATAAAAATATTATTTAAAATACAAATAAATTCAAATAATATTTTAAAGCTTAAGTAAGTTGCCATCCCATTGAAAATTTTGGTGTAAAACATTTTGTGCATTTAAATCTAAAGAACTGGATAAATTATGAAATGCTTAAGCAATATAAATATTTACATGCAACAAGAAATTGTATTTAATATGAATTCATTAATTTTTTCAATTTCAACTGTAACCCTTGTGCACAATGGATGCTAACAGAAAGCATCATAGGATTAGTAAATAAATAATGAATACTTATTGAGGTGTTTTAGGATACATATTTTTCTAAAATATTATAATAGGAATGAAAATATTTTGAAATGGTTCGTAGTTAATACTTATATTTATATAAAAAAAAAAAGTTCTTGAATTTTCCGACTGTATGAACACATTTAACAAATGCATATTCACTATCATTTTTCTGTTGTTTACATTCGTAAATTAATTAAACTCTGTCTCAGTGTTGATGTTTTCCATGGACGTGCGGAATGATTTAAAATTATTTTATTTACTTTGGGACCAGGTAATTAAAATTCAGTTAGTGATATTGAGAATTTATTTTTCTTCAATTTAAATAAGAATAAATCATAATTAATTCAATATATATTTTTTTTTACTTATATTTTACTATAGCTGTAAATCTATACATAATAATAAACGCGGCTGTGTGTGGGTGTGTGTGTCTGTAATCACAATATATCACCCCAGAAGCCTCGCCCGGGCACGAAACTCGGCCCATAATTGTGTTTTGACATAATGAAGAAGTATTTTTTTTCTTTTTCAAAAATTTTGATTAGTTATTTAGTTATCAGTCATTTTGTAAGTCTATGCTTTTCGTCTGCTTTTTCGTCTTCAAAGAGCCATATTCAAAAAACTATTAAAAAATGCATATACTTTTCCCCACTCTTATAAATGTATGCTAATGCGAACCTCACAATTGAAATATTAATTTTCGACAACTTAAACCAATAATATACGAAGGAATTAATAATTTAATTATAAAGTTCGCATTAGTTTACATTTATTAAAGTGGAGAAAAGTTTAACTTTTGTATTAAAAATGTGGCAACATATTCGATACGTAAATAGAACGCTTCGCTTTGATATATTTGTCGCTGTTCATAATTGTTATAATAAGTTTTTCTTCTTCTTTCCACGCTCAATTTTTTTTCTTAAGTGAAGACGATAATTTTTATAGCGATATTGTAGTACTTTGTACAACTAAAAATTCTTTTCACAACACTTTAAAAATATTTACTTTATTTTCTATATATATACAGAGAACAGTCGGCAAAGAATTCGATTAGGTTGAAAAACATTTCGCTAAAAAGGAACGAATTCCAAAAGAAAAAATAAACAACTTAAAGAATAAAAATGCTGATGCCAGCCAATTTTTTGAAAGTTAACTTAGAAATAACAAACCAAACGATGTTAAATAACAAACCAAACGATGTTAACAAAATGACGTAGAAAGCGCAACTAGATCAAAATTATACAAGCACAACTAGATCAAATTATAATACCTGAGTGCTTGACGTAACAGATATAGAAATAGAATTTGATACTATAAAAAATTATATAGAAATAGAAATTGATACCATAAAAAATTTATTCGTTTTCGTGTTCTTTTCATGTATTTAGCATTTTAGTTTTTTTTTTCTTAAGCGTTGTAGCTATATAATTTCAAACATCCTCAAGAGCTATAACACATCTGCAGCAGAACTGGATATGAAGACAAAATTGCTGGACAGGAACACTTTAATTGTCCACTAATCTTCAGATTTCCTGCTATGTTTTAAAAAACTTATTTATTATATTTATTATGAAATTTGTGAAAACCTTCAGAGTGGCGGACAGCTGGCCGCCTTAGGTGGCTAGTATTAAATACAATTTAAGTTTTAATCACACGTAGCAACAACAAACAGACTCTAATATTATTGCACATTTTACTTTATGTGCCTATATTAAGTCTGAATAAAAGCAAAGAAAATATGTTGTATTTCCTATGCATAAGAATAGAGTTATTAAATACAGTCAAACACCGCTATAGTGAACATGGTTTACAGTAAACTCCCGGATATAGGAAACTAAATGTTCGCTCCCGCTCCTTGCTATACACATATAATATTATTTTTTGTGGATATAATGAACCAAAAGAAGAGAGGAAATTGGATATTATGAATTTTTTTCTCCATTTTTTGGTATTTTTTAAATTTCTACATAAAATACGTATACCGATTTTTAAAACCATCTATTCAGTGGAATGTAGCCATTAGCATTATTTCTTGTTAGCTTTTTCTATCTCAGTTTCCCACCTCTAAATAAAGGCCATCCCTAAATTTTTTGGTACGTAAGACGAAGAGTAATAAGAAGTTAACATATTTTTTGTTACTACATATTGCTTTTTAATCGTTTTTGTGTTTATATTTATGGGTCATTTATTTAAAGATTGTGTAATAAAAGGGAGCAGTTCGGAAAAATTAGTTAAAATTATTTGCGATACGGATATAGTGAACCGAAATTTCGGTCCCTTAAAGGGTCGTTATAGCGGGATTCGACTGTATAAGAAATCCATACATAAACTTACACCACAATATAACATTTTGTTTTCTTTACTGTGAAACGATGATGCAATTTTATTTTATATTTCATTTTATATCCGTTGTTGAACAGCAGACCCAATTCGATAATGCAATTTACGATATTTTGTAAATGTCTAAAACTGAGCTATTTTACATAATCCAAGAATTGTTCGTAATATAAATATAATATTAAAATTTTTTTGGCTGAGTATACATTTTTAGATGAACATAATAAAATATTCAGAGTTTCTCATGCTGAAATAAATATACATATATATTAAAAATAAGATAATGAAAGCAAACGAAACTTCCGTCGATTTTTTTTCTCTCAGCAAAGAAAGGACTTATGAAAAAATAAATAATATATGTTTGCTGTTCTCTCGAATTCCAGAGAAATTAAAATATCCTGGTTATGTGATGATAATGCTCAGCTAATTTTGCGTCGAAAACCCAGAATATTTATACGCAAGATTCTAAGATTTAATAACATGATATGAGTATTTAAAATGCAAACATATTTTAACTATAACTGTATTTAGTATAACTGTATTTTATTAATTTGTATCAATAATAATAATAATAATTTTGTTTTGATATTAAACTATACATAAGAGTAAAATAACGTAATAATTTAACGTAGAAAAAAAAAAGTATTACATGTTTTTTTTTTATGTGTTCAGCCGGGATATATGTGATGCCATAATGGGCATTGCATATTTCCTTGCTTTTAGAATTTCTTTAATTTTTTTAATTTATTTTTCAATCATTTTTTATCAAAATTTAATTAAAATTAAACCGATCATTTAATTTTTATTACATTTAATAAAAAACTAATGTAAATATTTTTTTTCTTTTCTTAACAATTAATGTAACGGCTAACTTTTTATTTAAATGCAAATGTAGAACTCATAAATTCACTGTCGCGACTACATCAAATGTAGAATCTATTTATAACTCTTTATTGTATCTATTTCTATTTATTTTCTATTTATATCTATTTAAATTTCTTCAGTTACAAGGTTATACTAATTGTCATGATCCTTTATGGCGATTAGCTATTGCCAAATTATTTTAAATTTAATATTAATTACGGGGGGTACGCTTTGTTTTTGGCTATTTTATCTTTCGATAAATTGCCAACCATAGATCTCTTCCCATGCTCCTAACTGTCAGTTGGGGACATTTCACTTTACTTTTAATTTTGAGTTCTTGGCGTTAGGACTAGGTGCTTCGGCCCTCAGCCCAACCGTTCAATTAATTTTTTTTTTTAGATTCTCGACTGGGAGAATGAATCTCCACGTCCCTTTCCCGAAGCACCTTTTTTTTATTTTATGACTTTAAAAATATGGTCATATTCTTTATAATAAGATTTACAAGGGTTTGCCAAAAATTTGCGTAATACTGCAATGAAATTATCTCCACAAATCTCCATTGTTTTTCTGATCAAATTTTGAAAGAATTTGTCTATATTATTTTTGGATATATAAACATTGATACATATTCTCTTAATTTTAATCATTTGATTAAAAATGGTATTTAAATGAACGTTTTCAGAAGCATTAGAATTTCAAGTAAATTTGGTTATTAACGAAGAAGAAAATACTTGCTTTGTTGATTTATACGATAATGGAAATGATTTTAATTTTAATCGAAACAAACTAGTTACAAACTTATTATTATAAACTAATTATTAAATATATTTCCTTCATAATCCACAAAAAAAGTATCGGATACCGCTAAAAATATGTTCCATACTGTAAAAAAATTACCTTCACTGAATTGGTCTCACCCCCATCATAGTCTTACCAAATTTTTATTAAGGAAACAAGTGTTGCTTTGTTAAAATCGGTCAATTACCGCTTTCAAATGATAATTTTTCTATTATTTGGATGAATTTGTATTTGTAGAACTTTTCATACTCATCCCTACTTGCATCGACGGCAAGGTTATTGATTATAATCCAGCGAGGGATCAAAGCGAGCTATTCTAAAGGAAACAGTTCCAGGTGTTATCCCAATTTTTCTTTTATCGTAATATTGATGACTCCCGCTGGCGGAGCAGGAAGAATAATAAACAGTCAAAAGGAGAATATAGTTCATTACCCAAGTCAAAGTTCTTGATGGCCCCATCAAAAATTTTTGATGGTTTCATTGGGATTGTTATTGTTCGTGATCTTTCCAACATTTGATTTCGAACATACTATGATGGAAATTTGTAATGATTCAACATGAACAAACCATCATAACAAGTTTCAATTCTTATGTTGGACCATCAGAAACCAGTCCAAATTCCTACATTGAGGTGATGGTTACTTATGTTGATTACCATCAAAAAATAAAATGGTTCATGATGGAATTATTGATGGTTACCATCAAGATAGAGATGGATAGTGATAGGACATGCAATATACCGTGTATAAAGATCACATCCTTTATGCGCTCTTATGTTGGTGTAATAAGTGATGATTGCGTGCTACAAGACGATAACGCAACGCCGCACAGGGATAATTATCTTCAGCAAACACTTCAACGCATGAAGTGGCCAGCTCATTCACCAGATTTGAATTCTGTCAAGCATGTTTGGGAAGCTTTAGGAAGGCGTGCAATTGCTCTCAATCCTCATCCTCAGACCCTTGTTACGATTCCCACTGCTTTACAAAGACAATGGTTCACACTACAAACGGAACTAGTTTCCCGCACAGTTGTAAGCATCCCTGTATGCATTGTTTTGCTTCTAGAGGTTATCATACTTCATATAGAAGGGACTCTTTTTTTTTAATTCCAAGCTGACACATATGTTTTATTCATTACATGCATGTGCTAATTTCTGTAACACCACAATTGACTGGTTAATACTTTTTCGTTATTTTATTCATTATTATGTGCACTATAATGTGCACCAGTTTTATTAGTTCACAGTTGTGTGCCAATTATAAGGGTAAAGTACTGTATTATGGTCCTTTTTGTGATTTTTTACTAAATTTATGTTAACTAGTGTATAATTACAACAAAGGTCCGAAGTGCTAACACCTGAAATTAACTTTTTTGAAGAAATCACTTGCCAAGGAAGTGGTTAGAAATGTGTCAAATAAGCTTGATAAAGCTGCGATGGCTCGCCTTCCAATGCGGTGAACCGGGTTCGATACCAACCATGGTTGGTCGATACGAATCCGCATCCAGCTTGCACCAACCACAGTGATGACGTGAAATATTCTCAGTAGTAGACGGATCACGGGTTAGTTTCCTTGCAGTCCGGCTAACCGTGGGAGGCTCTCGTGGTCTTTCTCTTCATATAGCACAAATGCGGGTTATTTCTATCGAACTAAGCCCTCCGCGAAAGCAAATTTCTTCCAATACTCGATCCAGGAGTTTCCTTGTCTTCTGGATTGGGTTCAAAATTACAAGGGTACGGAGTTCAACATTGGTAGTCATAAACCCCAAATATTGGGTTGGCTATTCAACGATGGTTATAAAATTACAAAATATAAAATAAAAATAAGTTTAATTGCTTAACAATAGATCGCTAAAAAAAGAATCTTCACAAAATACTTTACCGTGAAAACGAGCGCATCACAATATCCTCTGATTTTTAAAAAAAGACAATGAATTTTTGAATTTTTGTATTTTTGAATGCATGTATTTTTGTTAACAAAAGTAATAATTGATGGTCAAAAGAATCTCATACAGTTATTACAGATTCAGAAATGTATGAGTATATACAAGTATTTTTCACAATTTAACTAAAAAAAGAAGGAAAGACTATTTTATTTTATAATCGCCGTTATAAAATCGAATAGACTTCCGACCCACTATCTTAGATTCTTCCCACGGTTAGCCTGAAGGCAATGGGACTAACTCATGATCCATCTACACCTGAGGATATTTTACGTCATCACTGTGGTCGGTGCAAGCCGGATGCAGAATTCGTATCAACCAACCTTCACTAGGATTTGAACACTGTTCACCTCATTGGAAGGCGAACGCTCTATCCCCCGAGCCATCACGGTTCAATGAAATACTTTTATAACCGTCGTTGAACAGCCAATCCAATTTTACGGGTTTACGGTTTCTAATGTTCAACTCCGTAGCCTTGTAATTTTGAACTGAATCCAGAAGACAAGGGAGCGCCTGGATCGAGTACTGGGAGAAATTTGCCTTCGCGGAGGACTTTTTGATGGATCTAACCCGCATTTGCGTTACATGGAGAGGTAGACCACGAGAACCTCCCACTGTTAGCCTGATGGTATGGGGACTCGAACCGAAGGCGAACGTTCTGTCCCCTGAGCCACCACGGCTCAAGGCAAGACTTTTGACAAAAGTCAGAACAGACCGTCATTTCCAATCATTTTTGTAAAGAATTATAAATAAATTTAAAGGTGGGGATGATAGAACACCATGTATAACTGTACTGCAAACAAATGACTTTTATTTTCCTTGCTGATACTGCTTTCACTTTAAATTTCTGAGCTGCATTACATCAAATATTAAAGAGCGTTTGTTTACAAACTTTTCTGTTTCTTTGAAGCCCTAATATTCTTTCAATACTGAATCTGATGTCGCCAAATAGAAAATGACGGAGTGCTTTTAACGTGTTAAGCACATTTTTAGAATTTAGAAACCCTTATGTATATATTTATTGAGTGGTCGTTTTATACCATCTTCGTCTTGTGCTGCATACATACACAAGCAAGCAGACGAAAAAAATACCTCTAAGAAAAAATGCTTTTCGCTAGATTATTTTTTGTCATTCAGTTTTTAGAATGTGGGAATTTTCAAAATCAATTTGGCTTAGTTTAGGAACTCAATGTTTTATAAAAAAATTAAGGCACATTTTTGGAGGATAGACCATTTCCGTGGTGGAGGTTTTGGTAAAAACAGACAATGATATGCTCCTTTCGTTTTAAATCAGCAAAATTCCTCATTCTTTTCTCATTTTTTTATTATAATTTCTCTTATGTATTATGTCTTTCAACTTGTTATGACGTTATTTGTATTTCAATTATACACGTTAGTAAACAGTTGTTGCACAAAGACAAGTAGAAGTAAATCAGACCTATGGCACTCTAAAATCCAAATCCAACAATCAATTACTGATAAAGCATTGCCGACATGAACAAGGGATGGACCATTTGCGGAAGCGGGATGGATTGCAATCCAACAGGTTCTGTCGTTGGTTTTATTCATGAGTATTCAGAAGTAAGCAGTTGTAGCTTTAATCATAGAGCTCCATTTCAAATGTCGGCACTTTACCTAGTCCAAAAAATGGCAAGAAGTTTATAAACTCTTTATGATTAAAATGGTGATATTAATCCTTTTTGTAGTGGCCATAAACGATTATAATGTGCTTTACCATCCAGAACAAAACTACAGATCGACTACAGGTCTTGGCCATATTATTGGACCCACAATAAGATTCTTTGTAAAATTACAATTATCAGGTCGCGTAAAAACAATACAGCTGTATTGTTTTTACGCGGATGAAACCGGTTTGCACTTGCTTACGCTCCTATATCCATGGGTTAACATTGTAATGCAATACGTTAAAAATAAATACAAATAGGAAGTATATTAAAAAATCTCCTCTATAAAAATCTATTACATGCATGTTTAAATATAAAAGTATCGCCTATAAACTCGTGGAAAACGTGTCTTTATTAAAAAAAAACTACAGTGCGTCTAATAATTTGATCTAATTATTATAATATACTAATATAATGCTTGATATAATAAATATTCCAGTTTTATATAATATATCGTCTAATTTATCCAATCGTCCAATTGATATTATATATCGCCTAATTTATCCAATCGTCCAATTGATATTATATATCGCCTAATTTATCCAATCGTCCAATTGATATTATATATCGCCTAATTTATCCAATCGTCCAATTGATATTATATATCGCCTAATTTATCCAATCGTCCAATTGATATTATATATCGCCTAATTTATCCAATCGTCCAATTGATATTATATATCGCCTAATTTATCCAATCGTCCAATTGATATTATATATCGCCTAATTTATCCAATCGTCCAATTGATATTATATATCGCCTAATTTATCCAATCGTCCAATTGATATTATATATCGCCTAATTTATCCAATCGTCCAATTGATATTATATATCGCCTAATTTATCCAATCGTCCAATTGATATTATATATCGCCTAATTTATCCAATCGTCCAATTGATATTATATATCGCCTAATTTATCCAATCGTCCAATTGATATTATATATCGCCTAATTTATCCAATCGTCCAATTGATATTATATATCGCCTAATTTATCCAATCGTCCAATTGATATTATATATCGCCTAATTTTACCAATTGATACCAAGTGGTTTTAATCGCGTAATACTAAATACTTCTTGTAGCGGTCAGGAAACAATTGAGCCATCATTTTCTACCGGCACTGAGATTCATTGGAGATTTGAGAGCTCAGTTTAGTCAGAAAGTAGTTGAAATTTCAGTTGCAAGATTATATTCACACACAGAAAGTTATCTTGGCCAAATTATTAATGAAATTTATCTGACATGAGATAAACCGTTTTTTCAGTGCATGCAAGCTTGCTGCTTAAATTTCGGAAAATAAATAAATAATTAATTAAAAATACGGAACAACGTTAATCAGGTTAAAGAAATATGATAATAAAAAAAAAATTTTGAATTCGATTTTTTTAAAATTTCGATTGTAAGGTTTTATCCTAACAATTACAAAAGCAAATTTAAGGAAACTTTATATTATGAGATATCAAGAAAAAACAATCTTCTATATTATATAAAACGCTAATACGTATGTATCAATAAAACCGATGATATTTCTTTTCTCGCGTTGGCAACAGTTTTCATTTTTAATTGATAGGATTCGGCGCGCAAGAGCACGTAGTGAGCATCATATGGCTAATCTATATTATATAAAACGCTAATACGTTTTAATTATTAGGCTTCGGCGCGCAAGAGCACGTAGTGAGTATCATATGTCTAATCGGGTGAATTCTCACCGAATTATGAAAAACATTCTCACAAAATTATCTTCATCGAAGCCGTTGCTTTACATCCGGCATTCAGTACTATTTCATATTGTTTTACAACACATGGTTTTAGCCCTTTGGTGGGAAAGACTTTAAAACAAAACTTACAACAGTTACTTTTCTCAACAACTGAAATTTAGAATAGTGTGATTAAGAAAAATATGCGAACTGTTTGCAATTTCAAATTAATATTGAAATGCACAGGTTTAGAATTTTCAACAGTGAAAAGTTTTCGGAACTTCAGTGTTAAAAAAAGTATACAAAAGCTAGACGCTAAGAACGTATCCAATGAGCGAGCAAAGCGAGCATCGGATTGCGAAGCAATCCGAAATGGGGGGTTGGCGAGCATGAGCGAGCAGGGGGCGAAGCCTCCTAGTATACAGCATAACATGAAAAATATACTTTAGATGTAGATAAATGTTTCTTGCATATTTTCAGCTTAAAATAACTAATTTGTAATAATTTTTTTTGTTTACCACGTTCTAATTTTACAAACATTCACATTTTAACTTGACGACTTTACGTATTTTAAAAAGCACATTTAAAGAAATTTTATAATATGTGATATCAAATAAAAAAATTATGCAGTATAACATGAAAAATATACTTTGGATGTAGATAAATGTTTCTTGTATATTTTTGGGTTTAAAATAACCAATCTGTAATATTTTTTAGTTACCACGTTCTAATTTTGCAAATATCCACATTTTAACTTGGCGACGTATTTTAACAGCACGCAATAACAAAACTGACTGGAAAAAAAGGCTTTTTTGTACACATTTGAAACAAAATTTCATTCATTTTAAAGCAATAAAACATCATTTTTTAAACAGAAAAACTTATACTGCAATATTTTATGTATGCTTTTATATTACATTAGTTATTTCGCTAATGATAGATAACTTAAAAAATTTTTTTATTATATAAATTAAGTACTCAATGAATTATTTCATTTAATGAAATATTTAAGAAAAATTATACGACGTATATTTTAAAATAAAATATTGTGTTACTTCAACTACAGAGCAAAATAGGCTTCTTTTTCAGGAATAATTAAAAATTTATGCCTATCTTAGCACAATCCAAAAGTTAACAAGAATTTTTTTAGTCTTAATTAAATAGAGAAAATAATGCACTGAAGTATCTTATTTTTTTCAACATAAAAAAACTCTCTTTTTATGTCGCGTTCTTAACGACCTCAAAGTTTCTCAACAAATGAAGTTATAAAATTTGAGGATAATAAACTACGTATGCAAAGAGCATTTGTTCAGTTATTTTTGTTTGTTCTTTCGCAATGCATAAGACGTTACAAGTTTTGAATAATTGATTCATTAAGTACTCCAACTCTTCTCAAATCATTTTATCACACTCTTAACTATTTCTTCACTCTTTTTTACTGATCATAAAACGGATCTGTTTCTTTCGCGGAAATTTAAATCTGTTGAAATTGGAAATCTTTAGTTACTAATGTAGTTCGAATGTTATATTTTTACCATTTTCATAAAATATTCTAAAAATAGTCAGTTGCTTGGATTTCGATACGGGAAAAACAAGATTTTGCACCAAATTTCGATGATAAGAAATTAAGGAATTTTTTTTTTAGTCTTTCCAAAGATCGAGAGATTGCGAAAGTAGAAATGGATATTTTTCCTAAGATGCAAGATTATGTTAACCAAAGATCTGGAGGAAAAAAAACATATTTAAATTAGTTGACATGAATATTTTTATTTTATTTTATATCTGGTTTCGAACAGTCGACCCAATTTTTTGGGTTTTCGATTACTATTGGTCAACTCCGAAACCTTGTAATTTTGAATCCAATCCAGAAGACAAGGGAACTCATGGATCAAGTATTGATTAATTTGCCTTCATGGAGGACTTTTTGATGAAACTAACCCGCATTTGCGTTACATGGAGAGGAAGACCACGAGTACCGCCCACGGTTACCCTGACTGCAAGGGGACTCTAACCCACGATCCGTCTACCACTAAGGATATTTCACGTCAGCAAAGTGGTCGGCGCAAGACGGATGCGGATTCATTTCGACCATCTATCGCTGGTGATTCGAACCCGGTTCACCTCATTGGAAGGCGAACGCTCTATCCTCTGAACCTTCGCTGCTCTGGAATGTATATTAATACAAACCCTCTTATTAAAATTATTCATTTTTCTCAAAGAAAGTTGATAGAGCCGTAATGGCTCTGGGGATAGAACATCGCCTTCCAATGAGGTGAACCGGGTTCGAATCACAGAAATGGTTGTTCGATACGAATTCCACTTCCGGCTTGTACCGACCACTGTTCTGGCGTGAAATATCCTCAGTGGTTGACGGATGATGGACCCTTGCCGCCAGGCTAACCGTGGAGGTTCTCGTGGTTTTCCTCTCCGTGTAACGCAAATACGGGTTAGTTTCATCAAAAATTTGCCACCGCGTAGGAATATTTCTTCCAATACTTTATGCAGGTGTTCTCTTGTCTTCAGGATTGGGTTCAAAATTACAAGGCTACGGAGTACAATATTAGCAGTCGTAAACCCCAAAAAATCAGGTAGGCTTTTCAACGACGGTTATAAAAGATAAATCTTAGTGACTATTACCAAAATTAATCAAGCATCCTATGACGTCAGCACTTTTGTTTGCTGATTTTTGTGCACTCATAAACGAATTAGAATTTTTTTTTTTTTCATTTTGCTTTAAAGTGCAAAGCTTTTTATTTCACTTAAATTAGTTACTATTACCAAAATCATGGTCGTCAATAATAATATATTTCATTTTTTCACGTTTAGCCCTTACGAATTAGTACGATTTCTCCATTAAATTTATTTTCATTACAAAAATTATTCACTATTCAAATTACCGTTGAATTTAAATTATTTCGTTTTATAGTAACACGTTTTAAAAGCATAACTATAAATAAAATAAATGTGTACTTTTAGTTTACTTTTGGCTCCGCACCCGGCTCGCACCGACTACAGTTCTGACGTGAAATATCCTCAGTGGGAGACGGATCATGAGTTAGAGTCCCTTTGCCAATCAAACAATGGCGATGGCGAAATTAAATGAGCAGTAGATTCATCAATTAGTATCGGGCCGTGTTGTGGTGGCTCAGGGGATTGCATTCCAATGATGTGAATTGGGTTCGAATCCCAACGATGGCTGGTAGGTACGAATTCCGCATTCGGCTTGCACCGACCACAGTGCTGACGTGAAATATCCTCAGTGGTAGATTGATCATGGGTTAGAGCATCTTTACCGTCAGGCTAACCGTGGGATGTTCTCGTGGTCTTCCTCTCCATGTAACGCGAATGTGGGTTAGTTCCTTCAAAAAGTCCTCCACAGAGGCAAATTTCTCCCAATACCCGATCCAAAAGTTCCCTTGTCTACTGGATTGGGCTCAAAATTACGAGGTTACGGAATTGAACATTAGTAGTCGTAAACCCAAAAAATTGGGTCGCCTGCTCAGCGACGGCTATAAAATAAAATAAAATGAAAGCAGATCATGTTGTCTTCCCAAAAATTAAAACATCTTCAAAATATTTGGTTAACACTGTATAAACCTAAAAAATCAAATTGAATACTAGTTTTTTAATGTAGTTTCTATTGTTAAAAAACCAACGAATCCACAGATTGCAGTACGCAGATCATACGGGTTTAAGGTTTTTTCTGAGCAAAAATATTCTTTAAAAACGGCGGCAGTAACTTTTTTTATCTTTTTAAAGCAAAAAGATTTCTTTAAAGTGCATGTCTACAATCGATGTTACATTTCGGAGGAAAAAAAATTATCACAGAAAAACTAAGATTCAAAATAACCCCCAGACACTATTACACATTTTTGATGTAAAATTAAATGCCTGTTTAATTAAAAAAGAAAAAGAAAGTTAGTCCGCGTGCCATTCAAAAATATTCTAAATAGGCAGATTTTGCTTTTACATATTTCCTCCAGTAAGTCGGCCAAAAATCATCCATTTTGTCTCATTTGGCTGTTTTACTTTTTTTAAATGTTTCAAAATGATTTCTCCTTAACAATTCGCATATATCCTTAGAACTACATCAAACTTACTATTTATATATACATACATTGTAACCTATAGGACACAATGTGTATCCCCTAATAAACCTATAAGTATAACCTTTGGTAGGGTACACTAGTATCCGGCAATATAATAAGTGGTCCAATTTGAGTGTTAAGGGTCAATATTAAGGGGAGATTTTTGGTGCATAAATTTAGTGATAAAAAATGCTTAACGATATTTTGGAGAATTTTTTTTTTAAAAAAAATAGGACATTTTTAAAACAGCTGAAAATATTTTATATGCGATTAGTTATCAGCACAAAATAAAATGTTACAATTTTTGTTCGCCTCATTAAAAAACTAATTTTAAAAAAACAATTCTTCACTTAATAATTCAAGAAGTTCTTGATTAAACAGAAGTGTAACTAAAGCAATGTTTTTGCATAAATAGTCGGTAATGAATAATTAATGTTTTTTTTTTCCCTTTAGAACTTTTATTTACTTTACAAAAATATTTATTGGCGAAGGTTATTATAAATGTTCTTTTCCGCTTACAATCTAAAAATATATTACCAAAAAAATAATAATTCTTTGCAGAAGCATTTTTCTTCATTCTTATGAACTAAAAGCGAAACGAGTCATTTATTTTCAACCGAAAATCGTCACTGAACATACAAATTTGCTGTATTTTTATTGGGCAATATTTAAATACGTACTGATAAATAATGTTATTTCTCCTTTCGCAGAATAAATTTGAAAAAAAATGAAATGATAAATTTTTTTTCTAAACAGTAAAAGTGGAAGATTCGAGGAGCAGATTTATTAAGATAACTTGCCACCTAATTTCACCTTTCAAAACTATCTTGCTATAAGCTTAAACGCTAACCAAACCAAATGCACAGCACAGCTTTATTTAAATATTCGAATTCTTTTACCCATCTTCCTAACGCCTCAACTAATTTTAAATAATATATTAATCAGTTTTTTTTCCCCACCGTCTTGCTGTTGACCTCACGAAAGTACTCTGATTTCAATTTCAAAAAATTACCCTTTGGCAAAATGGGTCTTAGTTTGGTGTTGATGGCGTTCACACACTTTTCAACAGTGCGCATGCGTTGTTATGGCGACCGCTGCTGTTTTTATTTTTATTTTCACCAACAAGCATTTTTAATGTATATCTTACTATATATAAAATTCTAATGATGGTGTCGCAGTTTTGTTATCGGTGCATTTTTATTGGCCAGAAAATCACGTGGTGTGATCCAGTTTTTCCTCATTCGTCTCCTTATTGTTTTGGTTGTAGTTAGCATAAAATTAATAAAAGTCATGCTTTTCTATAAATATTTTTGAATCCCTAACTTAAAGTTATTTTCCTGTACTGCTATTATTACGCTTTTAATTCAAGAGTTTAAAACTAAGAGAATTGCTGTTTTTTTATTAGTATTATAATGTAAATCTGCCTTACATTTTAAGATAAAGTTATTTAGAAAGGTGGTCTAACAATTATTATTTTTGAGCAAATAACATTAATATACTGTTATAAATTACAGTTAAAGAGATCTGTTAAATGATTTAGAACTTGGATCAGCTTCATGCACAATGAGATGCAGGCAAAAAAAAAAGTATTTAATATATCCTACCGTTTGGTAAGCGAAAATATTAAATTAAGGATGTGAACTCATTAAATTTGTTTCAACAATATAACGTTATAACAACATAAATGATATTTAAAAAAATGATTACTTAGAAAAATCACTTCTGTTTACCAATAGATCTAAATATCTAATATATATAATTCTCCTACGTGGCTCCCAAATTTTGGCTGTATTTCTTTTCCGCCGGTGGCAACGTTTTCTTTGTTTTGCTTACGCTACTATTTCTGTTACACGGCGAATCGACCCATGATTGCCGCTAAAAATGTCACATGCCAAATCTATCTGAGGTGACTCAACATATAGCGCTTTTAAAAACGGAAACTGAAATAACCAGAGAGCATCAGCTGCGGCAATCTCATACTATTAAGTTAGGCAGAAGTGAGTAGTCTTTGTCGATAGATCTCTATTTTAGTATTTTGTCGAAAGCTCTTTTTTTTCACGAATTTATACATTACGAATTTATTTGACGATTTTTGATTTACATCACGAATTATATTATAGCACATTTCTAATAGGTTTAACGAATTACATGTCATTTATTTTAATGACTTAGTATTTACTAAAAAGATGTAATTTTTTTATATGGATTTGAATGATTGTTTTGAATTCTTAGAATTGTGTGCATTTGCAATGTACCTAAGTTAGTAGCGAGCGAAGCGATCTTGGTACGCGAAGCAAACCATATAAGATTGCGTAGCAATTTTCGGGGGTCGGCGAGCGTTAGCGAGCAGGGGGCGCAGCCCACTAGTACATAATAATAATTTAAAGTATTTTAATGTTCTTCTCATTATTGACTTATAATGACTGGCTTGACGGTGATTTCAATATTAAACTGAATGCTGAATAAGGAATAGCATTTTGTGAAGTCTAGAAACACGTACATAGACAAGACATGACAATCAATCCGACGACAAACATCAATGGAGACAGTTTTTGCAACCCATGATTTGAAATGTTTAACGGAGTCAAACCAGAAAGAAAAAGCATTTGGCCAATGGGTAACCAGTGATAGTAAAAAGGCGATCACAACTTTTTTGCTGATTTTTTTTCAGGTGTTGTCCTTGATATTATCAAAGTATTGAAGTTTATTCTTAATTTAAAATATGTCCGGGCAGCCATTAAATCACACCGTAAATATGAGTTCGGGTCATTTCAGCATAGTAGAAATATTCAAATTATTTCCCTCTTTTTCATGATAAAAGATAGAAAACTCATCCCAATGCTCCATTACTTGCTGTACTACTTCCTCGCGCACCTCTCGACCTTTAACTTGAGTATCATATAACATATATGCTATTGCTTGAAAAAGACAAACTCCAGTCACTAATAAATTGGTATGTCAGTATGCGGCACAGTAGCACCGTTTATGTTTAAAAGTTCGACGGCAATTTCAGAAAGGACCAAAAAGCAAATCTAAATACTTACCGTAACTAAGTTTCTCTGAAAAAACACAAAATTATTCTAACGAAATATTTAACGTAACTATTATTCTAACGAAATATTTAACTAACTATTCAACACTGCTTAAATTATTACTTAAGACACCCAAACAACATGAATCTAAATAAATACTCAACGTATAACAAATTTTTTAACTCTATTTAAATTATTACTTAAGAGTAAAACTTAAGAGTATAATACAAGAGCATACCAAGCATATAACTTAAAAGTAAAACAAAATGAATAATTGCTGTCACATAAGAGATATATATATAGAAAATTCAAAATAATAATTTAAGGGGGTTCAGTACCTAAAAACCTTCAAAAAATCGAATTTGAGATTTTGATCAATAATTAAACTAGAAACTATTAGCTTTCTAACAATATTTTGCTTTTGTTTGAAATCCACCTAGAAGTGCACTTAAACTTAATTTAAAAAATGTAAACAAACCGAAAACACCCATGCCACGCCCACTTCTTTATTTCCATGCGATTTTCGAGAATTTTGAATATAAAACTGAGATTTACATTAGTTTGATTTGTTAAGTCTATTTTTGTTTTGTTCTTTTATTATACTGTTATTAGGTCATTATTTTTACGTTTTTTTTATATTCTTCATTACGTTTTTGTTTACTTACGTAAAAGAAAAGAAAATAAAGTACTTAAATGCAAAAAAAAAAACATTGCTTATGGACCAGGATTGTTTTGAAGCTGTCATTACCGGCATAGATTAGGAATTTCGTTTACCTTATTCGAATTTAACTTGGACCGGATTTTTTTTCCTCCCTAATTTCTAGTTACATCATTTTGATTTTTTGTTTAAATGTTCTTTACATAATATTTCTAATTTTGAAGTAAATTCTTATTTACAGTTCTTTGTTAATTATTTCTGTGTTTAGAATGTTTATCTTGAAATATGCATTTTCTTAGATTTTTTTTGTAATATTGTTATTTTTTTTAACAAAAATACTTTTAACTCATTTAAATTTAAACAAAACATCCTGGTAAAGACTTGAATATTCAATTTTCATGAATAAAATTTATGGGTGATTTATGAATTATACATTTTTATAATTATCGCATTCAGTTTGATCATTTTAAGGGCTTTTTATTCGCTCGAAAAGTGAGGAGAGTATAGTATAAAAACCTATTTTTCAGTCAAATAAAAGAAACATTTAAGAGTAATTTGTTTGAAATGTAAACAGTACGAGATTTATAACTTAGAAACAATATGATTTTTGAATTTAAATTTCAAATATCGTTGGTATTCTAATATTTACGCTTTAAATGCAAATAACTCAAAACTATGTTTTTTTTGCTTCGATGTACCTTTTCTTGAAAACTATTGATCACAACACTTTGATTTTTGATTTAAAAAGTTCCTTTAGTACTGTAGTTTGTGCTGAAGTGAGCAGTTTTTTTAGAGAAATTTAATATTTTTTTTAATTCAAAATTTTCGGATGAAAATGTGAAGCTTTTAAAATTTTCTGGCATGCTGTGTAATTTATTTTTTTTAAATTTCTTTTAATTTACTAAATTCAAAAAGTTCACTTCAGTATAATCTAGAATATCTATTACATACACAAAAAAAATTTCAAAGTTCTAACTACGATACTTTTTATAAAAAGGTACATCGAAGTACGCCATTTTAACATTGTCAACATAGGAGGTACCGAACCCCCTTAAAAAGCTGAAATAATCCACGAGACGAATATCTATCACTTCCTTTAGCCATCTATAGTGGTCACAATTTTTTTTATTTAACTATTTAAAATACTTATTTTTGCTCAAAATTACATTGTTGCTAAATTCAAATGTGCACATTATTTATTAAACAGCAGCTAAATTAAGAGCTACATTTTACTATCCATTTACATGCGAAATGTATGCGAAATTATATTTTATTCTAAAAAAAAATATTTTTTAATTGCTATGCTATTCATTTTAATTTCTATTATGTAAAAGTAAGCGTTAATATGCCATAAATTTAATGGATATTAAACTTCTGAGCATTTTAAGTCCAATTTAAATTATTTTTGTATTCTTCCGCGGTTTGTTTATGTTTTAATTTAAAAATAAGCTAATTTTTACTGCTTGTATTTTAATATTTTCGTTAACGGAATTTGATATGTTTTAAGCTAATATATGACTCATTGATGACCAAAAAACCGAATGTTTTTGATGGTATATTCCTGCTGATCCAACAAGTATTTTCATTAAACAATCGTGGAAATGTATAGTTGGAACTATCGTGGATCATCAAGAATTGTAGGTTCAAGAGAATCAAATTCTCTTGTTGGTTAACCATCATTGTATTAAAGCAGAATTTTCCATCATGGAATGATGGAAGTTTGTTGGCATATCAAACACTATGAGCACAGAATGGAAAATGTTGGATGATGATGTCCATCATGAATCGCACTGAAACTAAATTAAAATATCAAACATTTTTAATGGAACCATCAAGAATTTTGACTTGGGACTGGGCGGCTGATCTGTGCAGATGAGTCCAGGTCTAGCCTCCAAATCGGTAGCAGGCGTTGTTCGATTTGGAGAGTACGTGCAATATATCGTGTATAAAGATCACATCCTTGATGTTTACGTGCACCCTTATATGGTGTAATTGTTGATGATTTCGTGCTACAAGACGATAACGCGCAACAAAATACAAAACAAACATTATCGACAGAATCGCTCCGTGATCACAAGTCCAGTATTTTAGATGCAAAATTATATATTTATTCAAAGAAAGTACGTTTATGTGTGTGTTACATAACAGAATTGTTAGAAGTTTTCAATCAGCCTAATACCCCTCCAATCTTGAGCGTACTCGGAGCCCTAGGCCATTCAAATTTTTGGGGCCCTTAGATTAAATTTGTTTCTCGTATATTTTTTATTTATTCAAACACAAAAGTATTTATATATCTTTTCATTAAAGAAAGCATATTTAAAATTAAAATAAATAATAATAAATTAAATTTTACTTTATTTTATAAATTTAGAGCTAAAAAATAATCATAAAATTTTGAAAAAATTTGAAAAATCATTGTTTTTTTTAATTTTTATTAATTTGTTTTCAAAAAACCCATTTCAAGGGGGCCCCTAATCATTGGGGGCCCCAGGCCATGGCCAAGTCTGGCCTAATGGGTTATCCGGCCCTGCTCCAATCTCAAATAAAACAGTTAACGTTTATTCAGAAAAAATATGTTTCAGTGCCTGATTCCAGAGTTTAATATGTAATTTGCGCTTCTTAATTAGAATATTTCAATATCTTCTTTGAAGTTATTTTATTTTATATCCATCGTTGAACCGCCGACCCAATTTCTTGAGTTTGCGACTACTTATGTTCAACTCCATGGCCTTGTAATTTTGGACCCAATCCAGAAGAAAAGGAAACTCCTGGATCAGTACCCCCAGAGGTGTTTATTTGTTATGGGAACGTGGAGGACTTTGTGACTGGACATATTTAACGTGCATCAATCACCATTTACTACACGGGGAGTCTTCGACCGGCGGGGATCGAACTGTTTGACATGGGCCCAGTATCCTACCAACTAGGCTATCCTGGTCCTCCTTGAAGTTATTCTTAAAACGAGTTATTTCAAAAGTTATTGTTTTTTTTTGTCGTTTTTCTTATTTTTGCAATAATTCCTTTCCATGCTATCGCACTGCAAAAAAAGTGTCTCTTTAAGAAGAATTAATTTTAATCACTTGAACTTTTCATGGATACAAAATTCAATACACGAATAATTATTCATCTAATTGATTCTACAATTTCATCCTTTTTCATGAGTATTATATTTAAATGTATATCACAATCAAGCTTTTCAGATAATTTCTCATTCATTTTTCAGAAATATTTTTTTCTTTTTCCAAAGAGAATTTATTACTAATTTGAATTTAAAACAAAACTCCGGTATATTAAGTACAAAAGCACTTTTGTCTGCTCCAAGTTTAAGAGCGTAATTAAACGTGCCTTATTAAAAGAAAACATTCTAAAAGGGAGTTAATTATCCATTTGTTGAATTAATTTCGGTAAATAGAAAGCTCATTCCAGAAAAGAATTGAAAAATAAATCTTTGAATATTTAAACATGTTTGAATGAAAGTGATTTCGGATCATTTTACTTTCTCAGTAATAAAACATTTAACGATTCAGCAATCCTTTAACTGAATTTCATTATTTTTTTTTATTGTGTCATTAAATGAAGTTCTTTTTGACGAACTCTCAATTTTTTTATTAAAGCCCTTTCTCTTCTGTTGTTGCCACTCAGCACAATTTAAACCTTATTCATTTTTCAGCTGAATATTACTGTAAAATGTAGTGAAATTTAATTTTTACAGTAAATTAAACGGGGAAGTATGACGTCACAACAGTTTTTTATCTGATAAATTTTTTATCTGGATTTTAAACCGTTTTTACTGCACAACGGTGTCAGAGGGATTTCCAATTCTTTTTATTTTGCGTTGTATTTTTCAACGAATTCGATAATCGATGCCGTTATACAAAATGGCCAAATCATTCTACGCACTATAAGAGTCTATGTAAAATCTTAATTATCACATGATACTATGCAACTTTATTGTTTTTACGCGACCGAAACCGGTTTGCACTCGTTAACGCTTCCGTATCAGCTGGTTAACATTGTAATGCAATACCTTAAAAATAAATACAAATAGAAATTATATAAAAATCTCATGAAAAAAAAAACCCCATTGCATGTATGTTTAAATATACAAGTATAACCTATAAACCAGGGATGGGGAAACTACGGCCCGCGGGCCAACTGTGGCCCGCCGGAGGATTTTATCCGGCCCGCGGATAGAATTTTTATTTGCCGATCAGCGGCAAATATAAACAATATACATCCATTTTATTGTCGACTATGTTTAAAATTATTTCTGTTTTTCCTTTTTTAACAAAGTACTGGTGACATTTTTACTTTCTCTATTTTTGTTCTACAAAACATAAATTGATGGAAATAGTTAGCACAGACAGCTTCTATTGGTAAAATGTTGAAAGCAGAAGTTCTTTATAGAATAGCCGTAGATTGGCTCCAACTAGCGTTTGTCTTTCTCGAGGAGCTGACTTATGGAATCAATATAGGTAAATTGTACTTCACATTTGGCAGACTGCGCATTTTACGCTCCAAAGAGTGGACAATCTAACAATCATCTGAAGCAGTTGTTTCTAAATATGCCTAAGTTTGACAAATCATTACCAAAAGCTAGTTTCCAAAATTTAAAATTTCACGCCCAGAAAATCAGTGCTATGTTAGCTTAATCTTATATACGTGAACAAGAGTTTTCAATTATGAACCTTAGAAAAAATTATTTCAGAAGTAGACAAAAGAAAAGGATTTAGCCTTGTTCCTTTAAATAAGCGCATCTCACTTCGAACCTTAATATAAGGAGCTTTTAGAAATGAAATCGCAATTTCCTTCATCCCACTAAATATTTAAATTAAAACTTGTATATCGCTTTTTTTTTCTTTCTTAAATTTTGAAGATCTTACTTGGCCCACCAAACATTTTTTTTCTTGATTTTTGGCCCTCGACCAAAAAAGTTTGCCCATCCCTGCTATAAACTAATGCAAATCATGTAATTATAATAACACTATTGAGTGTCTAATAATTTGGTCTAATTATTATAATATACTAATATAATACCTGATATAATAAATATTCTATATTTATATAATATATCGTCCAATCGTCGAATTTATGTTATATATCGTATAATTTAACCCAGGGCTGTCCAACTGCAAAGAGCCCACTGGCCAGAATTCCGGTCACTGATCACCTGGTGAGCCGCAGTTTGAAAAAGTTAAACAATACCCTCTTACCTCGAATACAATGACAATTATTAGTTGAATTATTAATAATAAAACAATGGAACAGAAGGATTATAAAACAATTTGCTTACATTTTAGTGGGAAAACTGAGGCCGATCAGATTGAATAAGAAGTTGCCGGGCCACACAGTATGTGTTGACGAGCCACATGTTTCAAAGAGTTTTTGTTTGAAACTTTTATAGCTCTCATGCCTTAAAAAGTACAAGATATGCAAAGACCGTTGTAAGTGTCTTTAATTTTCGTTTAAGGTGGCTAAATTTAGTAATTTTTTCTTTTTTTAAATTCCAAAATACCTCTGCAGAAACAGAAATTAAATGAAGGAAAAGTAAGAAAAAAAGAATAAGAATTTTCTTTTCGAAAAAAAAAGTACAAATCTTGCTAGTAAAGCGGAATTCAAAGTAAAGTTGAAGTGTTTTAATTATTTTTCAAAAAAATTATTCTAATTATAACCAAAGCTTTCACCATTTCTAGAAAGATTGGATACTCGCAAGCGACGTTTCATTCGTTTGTGGCACGATTCAGAAGCCAATCAGGTTCGTACACAATTGTGACGTTGCTTACAGGTATCTAAAAAAATCTAATCCACGAATCTAATTCAGCTTGGTTAATTATCACATTAACCAAGCCTAATTGCTGTAACGTTAATCCGCTAGGCACAATCACGTGATTAGGCCCAACCCAGGGATTTAAATCACAAGGTTTGCCAAATCACGTATTCTTCTTCTCTAATAGGAAGTATCAAATTCCATCCGTCAGACGATTTTCCAAAGACTTCAGAAATAAAATCGGAAATTCTTTGGTAAAACCCCGCTATAGTGAGCATGGTTTATAGTAAACTTTCGGATATAGTGAACGAAATATTCGCTCCCGTGCCTTGCTATACACGTATACTATTTTTTGTGTATATAGCGAACCAAAAGAAGAGAGGAAATTGGATATTATGAACTAATTTCTGTCTTCAACTGATTTTTTTTCTTCATTTTTTAGTAATTTTGAAATTTCTTCATAAAATACACGTACCGATTTTTAAAACCTTATACTGAGTGGAATGTAGTCATAAGCATTTTTTCTTGTCTGCTTCTGTTATCTCAGTTTCCGATCCCTAAATTTTTTGAACGCAAGACAAAGAGTAATAAAAAATAAAAATTAACAAATTTTTTTTTGTTACTACATATTGTTTTTTAATCATTATTATATTTCTTTTCATTTTTAATTTATTTAAATAATGTGTAAGAAAAGGAAGCAGTTCGGAAAAATTAGTTAATTCTGTGCCGTGCGGATACAGTGAACTCCCGGTTATGGTGAACCAAAATTTCGGTCCCTTGAAAATTCACTATGGCGGGGTTTGGCTGTATAATATATATATATATATATATATATATTTATATATATATTTATATATATATATATATATATATATATATATATATATATATATATATATATATATATATATATATATATATATATATATATATATGGGGGAAGGCAAGGAGCATCAGAACTACGTTAAGTAACATTTATTCACATAAAGGACATAACACAGGACAATACACAAAATACAAGACACTTAACTTATTAGAAGAGGCCGTCTGCCTCGTCGGCTACCATCACATACGATGTGTGTGGGGAGGTGCGCCATGATATGCGTGGGGAAGGTGCGCAATGATATATGTACGTGTGCGTGACGTATGGAATACGCTTCCCACATCGGCCATCATGACCAGGAAGGCGACCTCGCCTGGTGTTACAAGCAATAAAATTAAATCTGAAAACTATCTACCAATACAATTAAAACAAAAAATCTGAAATTAAGCAGACTAATATTTAACAATACAATTAAATAATTAGAAAATTAATCTGAAAAATTTTAGCAAAACAATTATGAAACATTTTCATAACACAGTATTACAATTTTCTGTTTACATTACAATCTTCTGAAATATTAGAATATAAAAAAAATTTCATACATTACCGATAGTTAAACAAATATCAGTAACAGCTTTTTCACATTTCAATGAAACATTAATCTGCAACTGTAAATATTCTCTAAAACAAGATAAAAATAAATCATTAAATATAAAATTTAGAGTCAATGATATTAAAGGAAGGGGAAAAAAGTTTAGTTTCTTGATAAAGTCAATCAGTCTTTCATGAAAAAAAAAGTGACTATTTTCAAATAGAAAATTAAGTTTTTTCATTATCGTGAGGCCATGGTTTCATATACTCTGCACAAGTAGAGGTTTTGAAAGGTCCATCGACGAAGTCACATTTCTCTACGTCATAGGTGTCATTATTTTTGATTTTTGTCACCTTATAGGGTCCTAGAAATTTTTGCTTTAACTTTAAACCTGGACCAAACTGTGTTCGCTTAATTGCAACTAAATCATGAAGTTTGAACTTTTGTGCCTGCTTACGGCGGAGATTATAACGGCGATTTTCATCTTGAACTTTGCAAATTTGGTTATTTGCGTTTTTGCGTAGTTCATCTCGTTGCTGTTGAAAATTAGTTGTTGTCTCATCGTTTAGCAGTTCTATGATCTTGATATCATTTCTCGACTTCATTTTCGTACCAATGAGGAGTTCGAAGGGCGTCATCTTAATACTTCGCTGAAACGTTGAGTTCAGTATCTGTTGCAGTTTGGGAACATGGGTATACCATTTCTCTGGATTGTCTGCTGAAAGTTTAGAAAGGACGGCAATAATGGTGGAATTTTGTTTCTCAACTTGGCCATTAGATCTTGGTAAGCCTGCTGTTATGGCAACATGAGCAATTTTTTCTTTATTGCAGTAGTCTTGAAATGCAGCAGAGGTAAATGCAGATCCTCTGTCAGTTATTATTCTGGCTGGATTTCCAAAGATATGACTTTTCTTTTCTAGTCTATCGATGACTTCTGCAGCGTCTGTGGATTTGGTGGGATAGAGCCAACTGAATTTAGTAAAAGCATCTATAACTGTGAAAATGTGTTTATATTTCTTCGAGGTGGTTGCCAGCGGACCTAGATGATCTAAATGAAAAGTGTGAAGAGGTGAGTCATCTTTTTCGATTGGATGTAGCATACCGTCTTGTTTGCCACGTTTTCGATTTGCTAGGATACATGTGACACAATTTTTAATGCATTTCTCAACTTTGTCTTTAAGATGTGGTATGTAAAAATCTTTGCTGACCAATTCTTGAGTACGTAATACGGCAAAATGACCACGTTCGTGAGCAGTTTTGATGATGTTGGTCTGCATTTCGTCAGGTACTACAATTAAATCGATTCCATTAACAGTTTTGTATAATAATTTGTTCTTTAGTATGTAATCATCGTGAGGTGTACTTTGAAGAAGAGTTTTTATGGCAGTTATTTGGTCATCAGTTTGTTGCGCTTTTAGTAGCTGAAGATGTAAACTATCTTGAATGACCATGCACTGTGGAGAGCGACTAAGAGCATCTACGTGACACATCTTTGTACCAGTTCTGTGTTCTATAGTATAATCAAATTCTTGAAGATATAGTGCCCATCTAGCAATACGGGAATTAAGTTCTTTTTTGTTCAAAGTTTTCACTAAGGCGTCGCAATCAGTTACTATTTTAAATTTTGTACCAAGCACATAAATACGAAATTTTTTTAGTGCTTCTACAACTGCAAGTACTTCTAGTTCAAAACTTGTATATTTTCTTTCATTGTCCGATGTTTTCTTTGACATAAAAAATACTGGATGGAGTTGGTTGTCATGTATAGATTTTTGAAGTAGGACTGCCCCCAAACCATCTATTGATGCGTCAGTATGAATCTCAGTAGGAGAATTTTGATTATAAATACTTAAAACAGGTTTTTGGGAAAGTAAGTATTTTAATTTCTGAAATGCGGCTTTCTGATCAATTTTAAACTGAAAGGGGCTGTCCTTACGTAGGATGTCACTTAGAGGTTTTGCTATAGTGGAATACGAGGGTATAAACTTTCTAAAATAACCAGTAAGTCCGAGAAATCGTCGTACGTCTTTAACATTTTTGAGATCTGGATAATTAAGAACGGCTTTAGTTTTAGACGGAGAAGGTGATAATTTTCCGTTTTCTATTACGTATCCAAGAAATTCAATCTTATTATGTAAAAATTTGCATTTTTGAAAATTTATTTCAAGTCCATAATCACGAGCTACATCAAGAACAGTTTTTAAATATTCAAGAGCTTCAGATTCATTAGCAGCAGGGATAACAATATCATCCATATATGGCAAAACAATACCTTTAGCAATGAGGTCTCGAAAAATAGCATTTATGTAACGCATAAAAGTTGATGGACCGTTACTAAGACCGAAGGGCATACGTCTGAATTGATATTGACCATTATGTGTAACAAAACTAGTGAATTTACGACTTTTTTCATTAACCGGAACGTGTAGGAACCCATTTTTCAGATCAAGTGTAATAAAAATTTTAGAATTTTGAAGACAATCTAAAATATCATCAATTAAAGGAAGAGGGTAGTTATCTTTAATTAATTTTCGATTTAAACGTCTATAGTCAATACAAACTCGAGATTTACCATCTTTTTTACGAACTACCACAACTTGACTAGCATACGGGGATGAACATGGTTCAATAATTTCATTTTTAACCCATTCGTCAATTTGTTCGTCTACAATGCCACGCTCGACAAATGGCAAACGTCGGGGTTTATGAAAAATTGACTCGTCGTCAGTTAGTACGATATCAAGTTCAATATTTGCAGTTTTCTTTTTCTCTGGCGAATAAGCAATTAAAAGTTGCTCAACTTCTTTACGAGTTTGTTTCGAAACGTTAGGACCGATATCATAAGAGGGAGAATCGTCAGAAATTGTCATAACAAAATTTTCAATTACATTATCAGAGGGTTTAGAAATTTTTGAAAATTGAACTCCGGCAGGTGAAATAGAGAGGTTTGCTTGTTGAATAACGTCGCAACCTATTATTAGATCATAATTTGTACAATTATTCGGCACAACAGAAATAGTTACAGGGAAATTTTGATCATCAATAATAATTTCGGAATCAAAAGAACCGATAATGTTTGTTTGTGAAAAACCAAAACCAGTTAACAATTTATTGTTTCTTTTTAATGGTGGAGAGCCTAATTTTGTATATGCCACTTTTCTTAGCAATGTCAAATTGCTACCTGTGTCTACTAAACCGTTATGTTTTTGATCAGATATTATTACTTCTTTACACATATTAATATGAGAAGGAGATTCGTGAACGGTATTTACATTGGCATGTGGTGCAGAATTATCATTTCGATTATTTCGCCTACACTCTGTGGATTTATGACCAAACAGATTGCATGATATACATTTGGGACCACGTAAACGATTAGGACACGACTTAGATAAATGACCGATATTATTACAGTTAAAACAACGTTGAGGAGCTCTAGCTGATTCTAAAACATTCAATTTTGAAGGCTTTCTACAGTTGTTTTGTTTTAGGCTATCATGTGTATTGGGAAAATTTGACGAACTTGGATTATTGATTCTATTGTTTACAACAGTTTCATACGTGCGTAATTTTTGTTTAAATTCCGAAAAAGAATTCGCTCCATAAAGAATAATTTTTTCAGAGTGTGTTCCGTAAATTCCATTTATGACATACTGAATTATAGACGATTCATCAATAGTAGAATCACATCTATTAGCTAATTCACGCATTGAATTAAAATATTGTAAATAAGTTTCGGATTTCAACATTTTACGTTTTTCAAGTTCTCGATGAATTTCTATTGAAGTAACAGTATCTGAAAATTCTTTAATTAATTCTTCTTTGAACGCGTCATACGTATTTAAATTTCTTTTTGAAAACAAAAATGATTTGGCAGTTCCGCAAATCAAACGCTTGGCAAAAATTAATTTCTGAGAGGAACTTATAGCTGGGAATAAATCAAAATTTTCCTCAACATCTCGAAAAAAACTTTTAATAGAATAAAAATCTTCACCCGAAAATTTTCTACAATTCGAAGAAATGTCTCTTAAAAGTAACCAGAACTGTGAATTCATTTCCGAATTCGCTAACTCATTCGAAAAAGAAAAAGGATTTACGTTGTTTTGTTTTGAAGAAAAAGAAAGACCTTGAATATTTGATACAATCTCTTCACTAACGGGGGTAGTTGGCTGACCTTGATTGGCGCCTACTGAAAAATCACAAGCATTAGTATTCTGATTTATTGGATTCGGCGGGAATATCGGATTATTAGTTTCATTTTCGTCTTCCGATAAAAAATCTGTGCTTAAAGTTTTTTGAAATTCAATAATGTTCGATAAAGCATTTAAAATATTTTGACATAAAATTTGCTCATCACCTTCAACTTCTAAATGCAACAAATTAGCTACTGAAATAAATTCTTTTAAAGAGAGAATAGCTAACAAATTTTCCTTATGTTTTTCGAAATCAAAATCATTAGGAAATGCCGAAAAGTTTCTTATCTTTTTTCTCGATGTTCTATCGAAAACAGGGAGTGCTAGTATTGAATTTAAAGCTTTAACAGCCTGAGTAGTTCCGTACTTTAAGGAATTGGCGATTAGGGGGATGTCTCCTAATTTCAGTGCCATGATTAATTTACA
The DNA here is from genome assembly GCF_982258835.1 of Parasteatoda tepidariorum. NCBI lineage: Eukaryota > Metazoa > Arthropoda > Arachnida > Araneae > Theridiidae > Parasteatoda > Parasteatoda tepidariorum. The sequence goes on from NC_141758.1 coordinate 106,261,622, forward strand.
ATGAAAATTTAAACAAATCGAAATTAGATAAACAGAGATTAAGAATTAAACAATTCAAAACAAATTAACGCGGAAATTGGAACTGTTCAAAATTACTAATCTTTTGAATTCAATTCTATTTAACATAAAAATTCTGAATACGAAATTAATAAAATTTCGCCTACCTTGGTATTGGGTGCAGTCCGTCCGTCAAAAAAAAATATTGTAACATATCGTCCAGTAGAAGAACTTCATTTATTGCCTTTAACACAACACGTCTGTTTGTTAACGTCTTAATGCAATTCATCAAAATAAAATGTAGAACGTCTTTCGTGCATTTTATTTTTCGACAGCTTCAGGTATCTAGGGTTATTGTTGTCTTAGGATTGCAGGAGGAAAGGCCGTGCCCCCAAAATATGGGGGAAGGCAAGGAGCATCAGAACTACGTTAAGTAACATTTATTCACATAAAGGACATAACACAGGACAATACACAAAATACAAGACACTTAACTTATTAGAAGAGGCCGTCTGCCTCGTCGGCTACATATATATATATATATATATATATATATATACATATATATATAATATATATATATATATATATATATATATATATATATACATATATATATATATATATATATATATATATATATATATATATATATATATATATATATATATACATATATATATATATATATATATATATATATATATATATATATATACATATATATATATATATATATACATATATATATATATATATATATATATATATATATATATATATATATACATATATATATATATATATATATATATATATATATATATATATATACATATATATATATATTTATATATATATATATATATATATATACATATATATATATATTTATATATATATATATATATATATATATACATATATATATATATTTATATATATATATATATATATATATATACATATATATATATATATATATATATATATATATATATATTTATATATATATATATATATTTATATATATATATATATTTATATATATATATATATATATATATATATTTATATATATATATATATATTTATATATATATATATATTTATATATATATATTTATATATATATATATATATTTATATATATATATATATTTATATATATATATATATATATATATATATATTTATATATATATATATATTTATATATATATATATATATATATATATTTATATATATATATATATATATATATATATATATATATATATATATATATATATATATATATATATATATATATATATATGTAACATAAAAAGCCTTTTATTAATCTTTTTATGTTAGTTTCTTTGCTATAAAACAACTCCTACTTTATTACTAATTAATTATTCTATTTGAAATACTTTCTCACACTTTTAAAAGCCACATCCTGTTTCTAAATCTATTTTTAGCCAAAGTATGCATACATTTAAATAAAGATCTTTTTTCCCTTTTAAGCCGTGGGAATCACTCGAGCAAGTTCATTAACCAATTGTAATTTCTGAGTTTTCCCTCTTTTCCCTAAATAGAGACATTTTAGGATTTTTTGCAAGATTTTCCCTACCAGAAAAACTGTTTGCTGATGGAGTAAACATCTCTTCTTCGCTCCCACTCAACTAAGAATGATCAAATAAAAGTTTCTCTGATTTAATTTAAATCCTGTGTCTGTTTCCCTGCTCGGTCCGACTGCATCATTTTACAAGCCGAGCAGGATTTTAAGAACTGATGACACGGGCGCAGGATAATATTAAATGCTTCTTCAAAACATAAAAATAAAAAATTAACTAAAAGAACACACTTCTACTATGATGGAAGATTTGAGCCTTTTAACGAACGAATCGAAGACTTCACAGAGAATGCTTAGCAGTTCATTGCCAATGCTGCGAAATTAATTGGATTTGGATGAACCTTGAAAGCATAGTCTGCAAATTTATCAATTTCGGCGTTAGTCAGTGACTCATCTTAACGAAGAAGATTGGTTATTCCCCTTTTCAACTAACTCTTCTCGTGTTTACTCTTGGAATGGTGCGACTATGGAGAAAACATTAAGAAAGAAAAAAAAAAAAAAATGTTTCGTTTACCCTTTTCGAGAACTCCATGCCTCTAAAGACCATCTGTTCCATATTTGTGAGTTCCTGCTTATTTCAAAGTGACAGCGATTCTACATTTCCAGAAGTTCATCTTAATGGCTACGATTCTGTTCGCGTGTACAGTTTAGTGATAATACAGTGATTCGCGCAGTGATTCCCAGTGTTTAGTGATAATCCTCGATGGAAAATTCTTCAATGGTATTCATATAATGAAAATTTACTTCGATCCGTGCTTTTGGTTTGATGATAATTTACAAATATTTTTTGATTATCAAAATATGTGGTGTTTGAACAGCGAAAATAATAATAGATTTTGGTTATATTCGGAAATTTTTTTTCCTCTCATTCTTGATATTTTATTGTGATGATTATTAATTTTTATGATTATGAATTTTTCATGATTATTAATTTTTATTCATTGTTCTTATTTTGATATGCATTTTCAAAAACTTATAATTATTGAAATTTACTTATTCTTCGAGGAATATTATATTATTAAATTGATTTAATATTATTAGCATAAAAATGTTAAAGGATATTTAGTTTCGTTTTGATTATATTATGTGTTGTAATATATGATCAATTGAATATTTTTTTTAAAATTTTGCTTTAGTGTTTATCGTAAGGTAACGATAAATAAACAACTATGAGATTTAATTTACTTCTAAATGCTATATTTAATTGTTAAAATTTATTTTGGTTATTTGAATACGGAGTGGAAAAAATTACAAATTAAAGATGGTAATCAAAAATAGTGCAACAAATAATTTTGAAAATCAATACAAAATTTTTCAAAATTAGAATTTAAATGAAGTTAGACGCAGAACGTTCAGGCATTTCCATTAACAGATCAAGTTTATTAGAGAAAGAGTCAAATCCAACATAAAGTGACCAAACCACAAATTGACAATGAATAGTATCCGGATACACTCAAAATACATTCAAAATAAAAATAATAAAAGTAACAACTACCCGATGGTGACTAAGAAAACTATCTTGTTAAATACTAACACAGGTGGTACTTTAAAAATAAACCCAACAAATATTTTAGAAAAGTTATGTGTCCAAAAAGAAAAAAAAAATATAAATGAAAACAAACAAAAAGTAATTTGCAAATTAACCTAACTTGCACTTCAAATTAAAAATAAGGAAAATAGCTAGGTCAGTCAAATTTTAAAAAACTGATTTACCTAATACCATATTGAATTTGAAAGCTTTGTTTTGGATTTCAATTAATAATGAATTGTGTTAAACGGGTTGTAATGTAAATTCTGAGAAGACTGATCACCTTTTCTGATTGTAAAAGCAATTTGTTCTCACACATTTTTTTTCCCTGAAATCCTGGTTAATGTTTGCAATTAAAAAAAAAAAAAACCAAAAAAGAAAGCAGATAGAAAAGAAAGAAAAAAAAATTCAAATCTAAGAAAAACAAAAAGAAAGGAAGAAAATAAAAATTTGGGCATAAAAAAAAAGAAGAATAGTAAAAAGAAAAATGTTAACAAAGTGAGTTTAAAGAAAAATAAAATAAAAAATAGAATTAAAAATAAGGATTCAAATAGCAAAACTGAAAATAATTTTGAATTTTCAAGTGTTCTTGAGACTGATTGTGATAATGTGGGGCCGCATTGTCAAAATCATGTTGACGGAATTATGCAAATTCAAGATAATGAAAAAAATTTCCATCTTCAGGAATTTTAAGAAATTTTTCAGATATTTTTGCTAAAAATAAATAGTTTATAGAGACAATAAAAGTTGAACCTCAAAGGGTAAAATAACCACCAAATTTACCAGTGTCAATTTTGTTTTGTTTCATGAAAATAAAATTAAATACCAAATATGACAATAATACACATAGTTCAATGGAACATGTGGACCCCTTTTTTTTCTGGAAGATCCGACCTTTCAAATTTTTTTCTTAAAGTT